>NW_019394198.1:0-286727 GCF_000648675.2 Cimex lectularius
AAAATGTTTTTCTGAAACCTACATCACACCAGACCGCATCTCACGATTTCTGAATAATTATCGATTAACGGTCACTAATCACCACACACTCTTCTTTATTGTCGCCTGATATCATCAACCTCCTAAACAGTGTATTGAATAATTTTATATTTGAAATATAAACTATAGAGGTGTTAAAAAGGTGTAGTCCTACATTTTACAAGACGTAATTTCTAGGATTTTCGGAACATGGAGGATTCGGCGTAAACCAGGTGGCGGAGGGTACATGGTAAACATGAAGGCCTCTTGTTCCCATATAGGAGGGGTTACTCACCGTTTTAAAGAGAAAAACTAAAATATATAAACATACTACAAATAGGCAAAGAAAAATGTAATTGGCTCTAAATCAATATAATAGAGGTTTTGACAATCTATGCTTTTAAGAATGCAAATTAAAAACATGCAAAAATATTTTTGATTTATGAAATAGACCTTTATTATTCAGTTAATGAGGTAACGGTTGAAATACTGTAGGTTAAAAAATATCTGGATGATGTTGTCATCGTTATTTGTACAATGTTTATTCGGAAATCGTGAGATGCAGTCTGGTGTGACGTAGGTTTCAGAAAAACAATTTCTTTATCATGTCAACGTTTCGACCTTTATTGAGATCATCTTCAGGGCCTGGGATTTACAAACATTGTTTAAATTTAACAAATACATGTAGGATGTGGAAAAAAGTGAATTTATACAATGCAAAATATATTTTTTTATATTCATTCAAAGTATTTCTACTCACTCAAAGTGTTTGTTTTCTGTGTAATTGTGCCATTCTTGCGTGTCGTGTTTTTTCCCTTCGTCGCCTCTTTTCACCTCAAAGAAGCCGACGCCTTATAAAAAAATGTCTTTTCTATACCGAATTCCTTCCCCACTCCTTCAAAATCCAACATATATAAATATAAAACACCAATATCTGGCACTCTCAACACGACATGTTATAATACTTCTTAATAACAACACTCATGCAAGAGAGAATAGTTTTATAATAAAAATGTATTTTAGAAACATTGCTTTGATATGAAATTGTACTGTCTATAAAATAGTAATTTGGGGAGTTTGCAGCTATTCCTTATGGTCAATGAGCCAAGGGTTAGACTAATCCAGTTTAATCTTAATCCGACAACTTCAAACATCCCGAACGACATAAAAGAGCTAAAGTGTCGGCATTTCTTTAAATCAAAACGGATTAATTCAAAAATGTCATTGACTTGTAAGTCGGAACCAACAGGCTAGCGGTCACTGTCAATTTTTGGGTTAAATGCAATCAATTAAAAAGTATAGTTATTCCATTAGGCTGACATATGCTTTGTTCCTAAGTGGAAAATAAAAAAAACATGCATAAGCCAAAGCAGAGTTAGAAGAATTAAACAAGAAAAAATTAATGGTTGAGAATAAAACCATAATCACTACAAAGGAAATTAGTTTAATAAAAATATAACTTTTTAGGGATTTCAATCGATAAAATGTGTTGGTTTTTATTTAATTCAAGTTATTTATTTTTTAACTGAACAGTTTGTTCAGAGTTGGTGAAAATATGCGGTCAATAGTGAAAGGAGTGTAGAAATGGTAGCGACCGTAATACGGTTAATGTGAAACGGTATGGCCTATCCGTAAAATGGTAACTGTTGGATATCAGGAGAAAATAAACGGCGTTTCTAAAATCAATGGATGAACGAAAAAATGGAAGGAATGGATAAAGTTTGCGATTGAAATGTGAGATTTCTTTGCTTGGTTTGTGTGGTAATGAACCTTTGTTTATGGCCTGTTTTTCGGCTTTTCACCATTTTAAGATATGTCTTGTAAGAGAAATTCGTCTGATCCAGATTATAATGGCCTCGTCTAATCTCGTAAGACCCGACACAATCGTCAGTGATCTTTGTGAAAAAAGTTGAAGGGTCCAAGACAGCTAGGACAGACCAAAAAAGACAATACCGACCTAATTTAAAAAAAAAAAATTAAAAATTAAACGGTTTTTTAAAATTAGGTTTATTTTGTGAACCTTGTTGCTACCAGATGATAATGTAATTACGCGAAACTTTTTAGTTTTGTAAGTTGCTTACTAATCAATCGCATTTGCTTTTGACTCGACCTACTGAGATCTGAGCCTTTTCCAATTGCTTTTCCTCTGTGAAACTAAGATAATATCCAAGGCGTATTAGAATGTTTGGCCAGCGAGGAAGTTAAACGGCGTGAAGGATGAAAAAGGCGGTCCCACGACCTCTGGCGATTGCGCGCTCCGCTAAGTTCGTCACGTTCTCTTCCTTCGCCTCTTGGATAACTGTCTACGCCGAGATTAGCCACATTGTCCATGGCTCCGCTCGGTCAGGAACTGGCTTTTTTGTCCATCCACTCCCTCTTTACCCAGCCCTTCCATCTGAATAATGATTCAATTTACTGTTTGCTCTGGCCTCTTACAATTTCCCCGAGTTAGAAGAAAAAGAGGCGCAAACTACCGAAAAGTAATTTCGCGCTGACCGCCGAGACAATTTTTCCCCCTGATCTTTTTTCTCCTGGTCGATGAAACAAAAAAGCAATTGTCTTTATCTGCTTCGATTTTTTTCGGCAAATAAACTGTTTAAGTTTATAGTTGTCCATAAGAGGACCATCTAATAACATCCCGAAATTACCGACGTAGGACGAAAAGTATTAACCTTTTCTTCACTAATACTAAAAAGTTTAATATATTATTTATTACACTTTGAAAAACTATAAAACTCATGTGACAAGTAAATTCCAACTCACTAAGTTTTATTAATATGGTACAAGCCTAGTTCCAACAACAATTTTTGTTCAATTGCTGATTTATAATATATAAGATTTGATGTTGGACATCGAATAAACTTCCTTATTTTATTAAACTTAATAGTTAGTGCTTAAAAACAAAATGTTAAGTAAATTGGAAATTATCATGTTCAACCGAATATTGAATTTATTGATACGTAAGCTTAACCTCTTTTAAATACCTCATGAATATGAAACTCATCTCCCTCCAAACAGAGTATTTAACCACAGTTTAAATTTACTCTGTGTTAATTATTTTTCTAGGTTAATGTTTAGAGTAATTCATTTTGATTTTAACTCCTTTGGGTTATGTTTTATATTTATATAAGCTCGTTGTTATTAAGTTGATCACCACGACAAGGTTTATTTGTCAAAATGCTGATAATTTTTCTTTAACCGATGTATTATTCTAAGGAGACATTCCTGTCCTATAATATTTTTTTTCTTCTTTTAAACACTTCCGCTTATAGTTACTTAGTAAGATGTAGTAAAAAGACCCATTTTGGGCGGAAAAATTCGTGTATCTTGCACGACATCTGAACTAAAATTCCGGAAAGATGTAAATTTTTTTGTTTAAACAGGCAAAATTCAACATACTCGCCATCTGTCGAACAAATTTAAGCTCTTCCACAAGAGATCTACCAAGTGTGCAAATCTAAAAAATAATTCAGGCGTAGATTACGACATAGATTTTCATAGAAATGATAAGTAAAGAATAATAAAAATACGTAGATTCTCAATTCGAGAGCCAGAGTGGCTAAACTTTAACGTCAAACTTTATGATGAGAACAGAGGCTGGCAGAGCACTTCTTTTGCATGTGTTCGATTCTTAATTAATTCAGAAAATCATCACTGGAGAAAGCTAAATTGACCTGCTGGGCGAAAAAAAACCAGATGCCGGTAAAACTTTTTTTCCAGGGGTAACTGGTAGCTAGGTCATTTCTGCCCCGAGCGTAGGTGAAATACGGCGCACACACTCAATACAGTCACACCAATAAATACCTTCACACACATAAATACATTCCTCCATCTACCTCTTCACTATAATAAACTAATCTCAATTGGGGTCTTGTATAAAATTTCCGCCATCAACCCAAGTCATACACACAACCTGAGGGACGATGGAGAACCTACTTCACCATCAGCCCCTCCCGATTCACACCAATAAATACATTCACTAACACGATTCACACATAAACTCATACACACAACTCACAGAAACACAAAACACATAATTTAACTTCTATATGCAATAACAAAAATTCCCAATTCCTTTAAAAAGCGAAACAGGGGACGCTGAAACTCGCTGCTGTGTCCGAGAACCCCTTTTAAGGGAAAACTATTAAGTTTGTGTAAAGCTGCCTAGAAGAATCGGTGATTTTTGGCTGGAGAATTCAACTTTTAAATGTGATTCAAATTGAAAATACACGTTATTGATTTTTTGATACTTTTTGCTCACTTAAGGTATGAAGTTTCCTTAAGACCTGAACCTCTGATAGACGGTTAAAACCATGAAATGTTTCTTAGACATTAAATGCTATATTGTCTGTTCAACTGAATAACATTCTTAAATAAACTCTTTTCTTTTGCACCTTTTTTTAATGTATATGTAATGTTTAGATCCTAACATTTGATATTCAACTAAAATCTGATCATTATTACTGTTCTTTTAATTATTGCTGGCGTTGAAATTTCAATTGTTTTAGGTATCTCTATTTTATAAAGTTTTTTCAGGAAAATGTATATACTTTGGCTGGACTAACTCCATAAAATATTAAAACCTGAGATAGCTATTGTAGAATAATTGTGTGATTTATAGAAAAGGCATATCAGATCTTTAATGTTGAGTGAGTTGGATGTTCCTCAATTTAAAAAACAACAACAAAAAACTCTTAAATTCCAATATGACATTAATGTGGATAAAAAGTAGATAGTATTAAATATGGAAGTTATTTTAGAATTGTGTGGTGTTTAGTGACCGTTAGTTAATGATTATTCGGAGATCGTGAGATGCGGTCTGGTGTGACGTAGGTTGTAGAAAAACATTTCCTTTTAGATTAATTTTTTTTTAAATTATACAATGCTAGAAAATTTTAGATAAAGAAAAAAGGTCTAAATTTATATAATGCTAGAAAATTCATTTTTTTATCTAAAATTTTCTAGCATTGATAAATTTAAAAAAAATTAATCTAAAATTTTCTACCATTGTATAAATTCATATTTTTTTTCAACATCCTAAATGTATTTGTAAAATTCAAACAATATTTATAACTCCAAGGCCCTGAAGATGATCTCAATAAAGATCGAAACGTTGGCACGATAAAGAAAATGTTTTTCTAAAACCTACGTCACACCAGACCGCATCTCACTATCTGAGAATAATTATTGTAGAATGTTTAATGGATTTTGCTTAGAATTATGCGTTTCGCTTTTGAGAAGACTATGGTGGTCGTATTACATTTAAATGTCAAGTTATTTAATTTAAAAAATTAGGATTTTCAACATACCTTTAGTAATTAGATTAATCAATAACCTTGTAACGTATTTATTAGTACTATCTACTTCAGTTGTAATTATCGAAAAATCACAATTGAAAAAAAATTCAAAAGGCTTAATAAAAAATACGTTTTCATTTTTAACAAGAGTTGGCAATAAATAACGATCTCGTTATATCTAACGATTGCAGTCGTTGGTGCGAGAAAATTTAGAGCGGGCTCTGGCCGTTGGTGGAGCTGTGATTTAATGGGATAGCCTTTCTCCTCACTCCCGTTAAGTGGGGTAAGCAGGTCCGGTAAACAAAGGAGTCGATAAGCTCCACGGGTGATTGGGCATGTTGATAGAGACATCGGAAAGGTCCTTTGTGTCGACCTCAGGGATTCCAATGCAAATAATTATAGGGCACGCCGGACCGGAACATCCCCCAATGTCTTACTCGGGTGCTTCGACTTCTTCCTCGGAGGACTCGGATGTTATTCACAGGGATGTTAATTCTCAATTACCGGGAGACCAGACCAAAAATCGGTAAAGCTACATTATTTTTTGTCGCACATTGTTTAACTGATTTAGTAAACCCAAAATTAAAAAAATATGACCATCTTTCTACCAATGTTCTATTGGATTTGTGCACAAAACTGTATAGGATAGTAAACCCTAAACGTTACTTAAAAATGTATGAGAATAAGAATTAGACACGGTAAATATCTTCATGCACGTGGAGGGGGGCAATGTAATAGATCTTCTTTTTTTTCTAGAAACTACTCACTATGAAATTAGAAAGATGAATGAAGGTACATTAGGTTCCCGTATGTACTCGTTACTCCTTAAAAGGACATGAGGATCTTTAAGTAGGCATTTCGGCCATACCGGACGTTTTGATTCTCAAGATGAGAGATCCACTCGGGACTGGATGGGTGTTACAGCCGCAAATTTTGGTGTAGAAGCCGACCGGGGCCCGAGGTGCCGTGACGGAGCTCACTCTCCTCTTGTCCATTCCGAGTGGATGGGACTGCATTAAGCACCAGACTGTGTGCCGCTCGGAAAGGGCAACCCCAAGTGGCTGGAATGCATGGGTCATCTCTATCTCCCAGATTTTTGGGGCTGAATGTGGCTACAGGAACAGTTCTAATTATTATTAAATCTATAAAGTGTGAAGCTTGGGAATCTCGTGTAACACTATTTAATAATATTGCTAGTACCCCCCTAATGTATCATTTGTATTGTTTCTAAGATATGTTACTTAATTAAAGAAGGCCCAAATTGGTTTCTACACAAGATTACTATCCCTTGAAAGAACGACCCCGGATTATATGGATGGTATTCCTCATATGACGGTTGACAATTGGTAGGCTACGTAAAGTGCTGGGCCGTCATCAATACTGGGAAAGTCCCTGTTGCAATTGGACGTGGCCGGACTCAGAGGAGTGGACGATTAACCGGTCACTGGTATCTGAGAAAGCATCTACATAACATGGACATATTCAACGATCATCCCATTTGCATATTAAGCAATGATGAGGAAGAAAAAGCCACCCATATTATATTCGAATGCGAATGAACAGATCAATATATAGACGTAACACAAAGGATACAAAACACCCAGGGAATGAAATTTTAGCAGCAACAGTCAATGAACCAATACGAGAGGAAAGATTGAGTCGATTGAATGAACTAAGGAAATAAGAAGGTACAATGAGCCAGAACTCCTACATCATTACATTACCTACAACATCAACATCATCATCAAAATGCTTTTCATGGAAGCATCCAGAATTCCAGATACCCTCTTATTTTCTATAATTATTTATTTGCTCTAGACTCTCAACCAAGTGATGTAACGAAATTTAACTGAGTTGGGTTATGAAAACTCATGGTTACAGCAATGCCCATCATCTTTTAGGCGCGAATCTAAAAATATTTGAATGTCATTAGAGTAGCACCTAATTAATAAGGATCTACAATCATTATCGCAATCGCGGTACAGTTCAGTTTTATAATGTTTTGCCATTAAGGAGTAAAATTCATCACGATAACTTGTTAACTAAAATGCCATTTGCAATTACTAAAAGTATAGCGATAATGAGATCTTGCAATAGTCATTACATTTTTTTTATACATTATATTTATTTAGTAAAACTTGCCTTATTAGACCAACCATTAATTTTACAATAATATTATAGAATAAATAAATGTTTACATTCTTATAAACCTATTGGTACAATAAGATTTACATTTCACTATTTTCTATTCATCTTTATCTACACAAGTTCATATGGCTTTGTCCTTTTTTTAATCTTCTGACTGAGTTTGGTCGCTTCCACATTATAGTGCTTTCTGAGGCGAGCCTGGTGTTTAGCGGCAAATCTTTGTATTTCAGACGTGACCTCAGAGATCTTAAGATCCCTATGTAAGTCCAGTGCATTGACCATGTTACGTAAGATTTTATTTTGGAGTGATTGTATGATTTTGATATTGCTGTGTGCGAGTGACGGAACATGATCCACTTTTTTGTTTGTAAATATTAGATGAACTAATTTATATTGATTTAGCTTGATTTTCCATTTTTTTGTCCATTCGTTTATCTTATTACAAGCATTTTGGAGGATTTTGGTTGAATGAATGACAGTAGGTCCTAGTGATATCAACGCTGTGTCATCTGCAAACGTTGCAATTTTTCCTCCATCTATTTTCAGAAAATCACTGGGCTACATTTAAGATAATTATCAATGGTTATTGGTACAATTTTGTTGTCAATCAAAAATGAACGATTTGTAGTTTGAATTCGGATGAAGATCTGGTTCACATGTTTAATATATTGAACAGTCTGTACATCAACTACGAAATTAATATATTAAATTTATTTTCCACGAGATCTAAAGAAAAATTAACCATTTATATATATGAGAATTATTCCATTCATATCTTCTATTCTATTCTATTTAGCTATTTACTTATTTTTATTTAGAAGTGGTACGAATAATTTAATTTTATTATGTACCCATATATTTTTGATAAAAATGTTTCGATATCATCTCTTTGAATCAGCTATGCACTATAACAAATAAAATCCTATCTTTTATCTCTATCGTTGTTTAACAAAAATTCTCTGGTATGCTTCTTTTCCCTTCGGTCAAATGGGCTAAAAATCCAAGTTTAGTTTATCTGCCAGTTTGCTTAAAGCTTAACTATTACTGGTTCTCATTCAGTTTCTCCATTTTGTCCCTAAGCTGTTTCCGTTTACTTTGTTATGTCGTTGCTGTCGGGAGAAACGATAAGGCATGGGCAATAAAAGAAAATTAGCAATTTGTCTTATGGTCTTCTGAGACCTCAGTTCCTTCCCGTCAACTGTCAGTTCGACCAAGAAGTTGTATTCTTGTCGTAAAAAGTCATATTAATCAAAATTTCAATGTCCTGAATAAGTGGATTCGATACCTCAACGAAGAAACTAAGTGTTTTGTTTACAAACGCGCTTAACCAAGTTCAAATCATTAATCATAAAGGAATAAATTGTTTCTGCGAATTTTGAGTTAAGATTTGATTAATTCGGCGTATTTTAAATTCAGGATTCTGCTTAATTACGTCACTTTATTCATATGGAATTTAGATCGATTGGTAGGATTGGGATGAAACCTACTGTGCAGGTTGCTTGAATGTCTGGTTCACAAGATCTTGATGTTTACCAAAACATCTTTTTATTCCGACTAATTTCAAAAGAACCTTTGATTTTCCCTAGAATGCTCTTATCTATCAGTAAAATCATCACCGTTTGTTTAAAATCATTTTATTTAACTGTCATAATTTTTTTGCCTAATTAATGCACAATCATAGGTAGTTTCAATATATACCAATAATTTAATTTGTTAATATGTTTGTGTATCAAAATAACCAAGAATGGGCTGATTAAATGAGAAGAAGTTCGACAAGTTTTCGAGGAAAAATTCCCCTTCATCAGGATTTCGAAACTATAAAACTAATGTTTATAAAAAATAAGTAACAAGGTTTATAAATATGAACTATTTACAATATTGAAAGTTACGGTTTCAAACGTAGTATTCTTAGTTTTTATACGGTTATTCTTTTTTATATTGGTTTTTATTACAAATTCTAATTTTGATATTATACATCAAGGGTAAGGAGAAATAGAAGAAAAACAGTCCAGTTTTATCTCCGACCTCGCACAATGTTTCATTGTTAATATTTGGTAATCAAAGTTTTATTAAAATAAAGACGTTATCCGTTTGGAATATTCATCGATTTGTAAGTGGGAGAAAAAAATCTTGCCTAACAGTTTGCTCGAAAGTCTGGTTCACAAGATCATCGATTTTGAACAAGAAGCATCCTTTTATTTCGACTAATATAAAAGAGATTTTGAATTTACTTAAATTGCTCTTCCCAGAAAGAGTTTGTTTTCTTAACTAAATTAAATTAGGTATATGCACCAAATACTTTTTGGTTTTTAATATGATTTTGTACTAAAAAAAGATATATGGCCAATTCAAAAGAATAGAAAAATCCTCAGTCAACAAGCATTCGAGGAATAACCTTTCATCCGGACTTTGAAACTATTATTACTATTTAACAAGATTACAAGATATGAACAGTTCCTTTGTCATGTTTTCGAGAAGTATACTCCTTCATCAGGACGTTGAAACTTTTTTTTCTTTTTTTAAGCTTCTCGCATATTTCTTTGTTTCATTTCAACTTTATCTCTATCTCATTCACTATAGCTCTTCTTTTAATTTTGTTTCGTACCGACCAAACAGAGGAGTGTCTTGTTGCTCGTTCCTACCATACCACACGTGGTTTGTTAAAAATACTTCAATATTTACAGACTCACTAACAATACCCACTCACGCTAAGAAAATGATTACCTAATCTAAAGTTGGCAGGGCTAAGAGTACAGATGCACGACTGAGGTCCTGCCTCTATAACTAAATAAAAAGTCGGTAAGATAGTCATAATCCTATTGATTTCCTTCCATTCGTGCTAATAAATACATTCATACAGTCTGTACCGAATTTCATTCATCCATTAGACTAATTTCCTTTTGATGCGCTTGTGGAGTACTCAATATTCCTCGACATCCACGTCCATTTACACAAAACATTCACGCTAATAAATACATTCATATTGTACACCCAGACATACCTCATCACCCACGCTAAAAAATACAGTCACACTGCACAATGGAGATATACCACGTTATAACATTCCTCTAATAGGTGTCTCACCGTTCCGGGTTTCCACAGAGTGGGCAGCGTTTTTGACTTCTACCCACTAAGAGGTGACGTGCGTGAGACGGGTGTGACCTATTCGCAACCTTGTTAATATTATTTTGTTACGTTTTTCCAAATTCTCCACGGGCCATATATTACATATATTGCATGTATGCACAAAATTTGAAATTATAGTTTCTTCCCTATTAAATTTATGAATTTTTTCTCTTGACTTGTTTGGGCATATATTAATAAATATGGACATTTATTGCCGAAAGGAATGCTAAATGTAGGAATAGTGTTTTATAACCCTTCAATAAAAACACTAAAAAAGTTAATACTAAAATATTACAATTTCTTATAGTATCTATATTTATAGCATCTACATTTAGTACATCTTAAAGTATCTATATTTATATGATCGACCAGCCATTAATAGGTAATAGTCTCCTGGATGAGGTTATGGTCAGAAAAACTAATAGTGCTTTTGTACCAACGCCGAGCTTTCGACGGTATATTTCGGTTTTATATTTAGGGCAGGTACGTAATAAAAATTGAAACAGTTTACACATAGAAACAGTGGAATGATTGCGGTGTTCAATCATTTTTAAAAAGATAGTTCCTACTCACAGAAAGTTGTTTTGCAACGATCCGGTTTTCGAGCCCTTGGCTCATCATCAGGTTGAAGGAGTTCTACAATCACGTTACTCGACATGAACTGCAAAAGTTTACACATGATAAAAAACAAAACCTTGTGAGTAATTTTTGTTATTTAACATGTGTAAACTTTTTAAATTGACGTACCTACCCTGAAGAAGATAAAAATATCGCTGAAAGCTCGGCGTTGGTACGAAAGCACTATTTGTTTTTCTGACTACAACCCTAATCCACGAGATTCTATTGTACAATTTGTGATGTTTAAAAGAACAATATGTATAGGCAATTCCGAGGGGTGAAATATTATATTTTGTGAGGTTTTCTTATGTCATATTTATAATAAGTACCTAAATGGAGAGACGTCAAGTCTGACAACAAACATTGCACCAGTTAAACGGCCAATAGAAATAAAAAATAAGTCCTTTTCAAGTCCTTGGGGGCTCGGTATATCCCCCCTTTTTTACGTCGATATATATCATTTCATCCATTCATCCCTCGACTGTGTATCTCATACGAGAAATTTTCCTCAATGGATTTTTTTCCCATCGACCGGGACATCCTCGGAACGATTAGAGGGTCGAGTTCATTGAAAGCCGATATGCGGTGCCTACCTGTCAGAGTCGTCGGAAACATAAGACTCCACATCCTGCCCCGAGGGATGCAGGACGGTCCGCGACCGCTCCGGGGTAAACGGAGAAAACGAGCCAAGAGCAATTGCTCGTTTTGCATATCGGCTTTTGTTTCCAGCCTTCCGCCTTGGTGGCTCCTGCCAATTAGGGTAACGCGATATGGAGTAACGAGTGGATTAGTACACCGGCGGTGGGTTCGGGTCGGCGGTCGGGGGAGGCTTAAAAGGGCCGACAATGGCCACTCACCTACTTTAGGCCATTACTGGCTACTGTTACATCTCCAATGCCCTCACGCCTCGCTGACCGCAACCCTTCACAACATATACCTCGGATACCTCTTGTTTATCCCTTAACGCGTTTAGCTCCCTTTTTGTTTCCACCCCTCGGCAAAGCGTGCTCCGATTAGGAGCTAATTCTATATTACTCTGGCCAATCCAATTTTGACTCCTCTATTGATTTACCCTATCTCCTCACCGCATTTTATCAAATCAAACACTGCCCTTTAGGAAAACAATGATAAATGTTTCAAATCTTAAAACAAAATATTGATCATTTAACAAAACCTCGTTCCATCATTCAATTGGATTACATATTCTTAAATAAATTAGCAATATATACAAAAAAGTTCTACGTTTTTTAAACCAAAGTAACAATGATACCTTACATAAGCCAAATATTGAAATATATGCACAGGGTGTTGGGTGGCGTTACAAACTTTGCCAGTATTCAATATGCCATTCAAACTGGAATCAAAAAGTGCTAATTATTAACTATTACTACTAATTAATTGTATTCTGAATCTCAACAGTTTTGGAGTTATTCCTCTTTTTATGATTTTTTAAGATTGCTTTAAAAGAACTAGCACTAAAGGTTTTGGATAAATCCGTTAATACCATTTACGTAAAATTTCCAATAAGATTGATCAATACTAAACTTGTAAACGTTGGTGAAATAAACGGTTTAGTAATTAGAACTTTGAAAAATATATTTTTTTTATTTAGTTCCAAAACTTACTATGGTGATTCTAGACTACTATTTCCAAACCTAGAGACCAGCAAGTTTCAGAAAGCGTATTCCGTTTAATATATTTTTTGATGACGTAATTGCTTATTTAATTACTTTTTACAAAGATGAAGAAATTGATTAAGGAAAGGAAAGATACCGTGGAATGAATTTATTAAACTTTTTTAATTTGGGTTCGAAACTGTTTTAGTTATGTTTTCACTGTTTATTTGAACCAAGTCGTGAAATCCTAAAAATTCAGAAAAAGGTGAAAAACTGAAAATGTTGAGATTATTTGTTATTTAAGACATTATGTTATTAAGGAGATTATTTAAGACTTTTTGGTTCCATTTTGGATATGTATATATATGGGGGTGCGCGTGTGCGTGTGTGTACGGCTTCTCACTGTAATGTTTTTAAATTAATTTAATTAGTATTTTTAATTTTACACAACTTGATAAAAAATTGTAATAAAGGTTTTTGTCCGAACCTAAATATTATTTTGTTTATATTTCTATCATATATCATTTATAATTTTTAATTTAATTTTTTAAGTATTCATTTTTTTCTGGAAAGTACCAAAACATTGCATTGAGCCAACAGGAATCGAAGCGTCTGCTAATTATGCACATTTTAACACCTTTGTTTACCCAATATTTTCGAACCATACATTATTCTATAGACTAAATGTTTGAATTCTTTACGTACATTAACATAATAATCATTTCAAGACATCACAAGTGCTTGCACATAGATCTAATTTATTCTAAAACCCAACCAATTGTAGAGGACAGGTTGTACTTTTTAAATTTCTATCTCAAGATATACGACATCAACTTATAATATAATATCTGGTATGTTATTTTTTTAAACATAAATAATTTATATGTAATTCGGTCGCGTTTTTGTATTTACTCATTTTTAATAATGATTTTGTTTTAAAACACATTACAAGGACTTTATAGACAGGATTACAACCGCACAAACTACTAAACATGGCAAAATGCCGAAACACAGATGACAACAGCTACGGCAGGCAGATCAGTATGATCGAAAATAACCTAGGTACAGGCTCATCACTTCACAGAGTCGGAGAGGAATCCGGTTTTATTTGTTTTATCAAAAATACTCAATATTTTTTCGCAACGATGTACTGGTTTCCAAACAGCGAGGATAGGCAGACCAAGATAATTATCTTTTTTCTAGGGTTAACTCCGTCGACAGAAATAAAATTTGAGTTCATCTGCTTTTTCAAAAATGTTCATTATTCTTAAAAAAAGATATTTTATTCCTGAACAGCGAAGATAGACAAACCTGGTTGATAAGAGCTCTATGAGATATCAATGTACATCAATATTGTTAGTGTGGTCTTCTGTATTTTACTATTTTCGATAATAGGTTCAAACATATTAAAAAACCTTTTTTTACAAAATCATCAACAAACCCACTGCTGAAAATAGCGAAACGGTGAAATACAAACGAAAACAACTAGGACATTAAGATCAGGATAATGGGAAATGACATAGTTTCACGTTCACCATCCCGTAGTCATCCAAGACAAACTGGTTTTGTCAAACATGTATATTATTTTTAAATTGTAAATAATGATGTCTTTTTTACAAAACGGCCAGGATCGGTAGATCAAGTTGACACGAGACGACCAAAATATCGATGTTGTAATTCATCATAAATTATTCATAGTTTGGCTATTTGCATTTATCCAGCAAGAACAGGAAGCCTTGGATGTTCAGAAACCATCGTTTCAGGTTTATCATCTTTTCGATATAAAATTGAAATGTTTTGTTTGTTTTTGTTTTTCTTGAAAAATTTAATATTTTTAATCAAAGATGTTTTTGTTCCAAAGTAGCGAGAATAGGCAGATCAGGATGATTATCAACATTTTTATGTTGATTGAATACCATCAAAATATTGATGTTCTTGTTCAATATAAAGTATTCGTAATTGGTTTCCTTTATTTACAAGGACGTTATAAAAAATCCAACAGACCAACTTCTGAAGAATGTGAAGAAGGTAAAATAGCAATACACAGAAAAAATCACTACGATCGAAAATGATCTAGCTACAGGTTCACCATCCCGCAGCCTCAAAGAGAAAGCGGTTTTTTCTAAAATGTTCACTATTTTCAAACAACGATGCTTTTATTCCAAAACAGCAGGAATACATAGATCAGGAAACCGACCAAAATATCCATTTGTTTCATATTTTTCAACAGAATAAGTAACGGAACGCGATTGACCGACAAACACAAGTAAAAAGACGGGTTCATAGACAAATTCGCTTCTCGTTCATTAGCTTGCAGACTTAAGTAGGCAATCGGTGTTCTTGTTCGATGTTTTTCGAATAGTCTAAAAAACTAAATGCGATTGACAGATAAAACCAACGAAAATAAAGAAGAGTTTCATCGCCGTCCATTACCTCACAATATCTCACAATAGATGTTTCTGGGATTAGTACCGAAACGCTATTGACAAACAAAAATATAAATAATGTTGGATCAGGATGATGGACGTTCAATTTACAGGTTCGTCATCAATTCATCACTCATACCTCAACCCATTTTACTTGTCTTTGTTCCATGTTTTTCAATTTTTTCCACTATTTTTGCTAAACAACTTAAATTTAGCATAATATTAGACGTTCATACGTTTTTCTAATTTGATTTTTCAATCATTTTTTCGCCATGATCCGAAATTTATTAACTAAAAGCAAAGTTAACCCGATCAAATACAAACAAAGTGACAGCAAAAGATCATTTGAGATTCAATATTTAGTTCCCAATATAATTACATATATGTGTAGAGGTTAGTGATCGTTAATCGATAGTTATTCAGATATGTATATAGATTTAACATAATCAAATCAAAATTATCTTCAATCCATTATATTTCGTGGTCCGATTGACCAAATAACTTCTTTCAATTAATTAATTGTTATGTAAGGTATTGTTGAAATGAAAAAATTAGTGTTACAAGCGGGATTCGAACCCACGACCTCCGGCATATGTTCAACCCGTATTATCTTCAATATAAAGGTGTTTTGCTAAGGTACCTAACTCAAACTTTTATATAATTAATCTATATGTGCATTTAGCAGTCATAATTGTCCGTATTAATTATTTTAATTAATTTAATTTAACATTTATATGCCTTTTAAACATTGAAATTGTTGATTTTTTTCCACGAGGGTTCGCAACAGCAGAGGTTATATCAACCCTCGGGGTGCCGGTGTTTTCGAAAAAAAGTCCATTTGTAAGTATGTCGGGTTCGAATGCAGGGCCGCTGGATTCGAACCTGGGACCTTTACCTTACAGCGATGAGCGCCGTGTCAACGCCGAAACCGTTGCGGCCACCGACGCCCCCCCCCTTTATATGTTGTTGTTTGTTAAATACATTTTATGTTTTATTCACATAACTGCAAAATGTTTTGAATAATTGCTTGTAATTTTTCATGTATTAAATAATATTTACGTTAAGCGTTAACATAATTATACAACACTTAACGTTAGGTTGCTCACATTAGCATGACAAAAAGCATCGTTGAGGTGAAATAATTTTTTTAAACCGGTAAAATGAATATGCATAAACATCAGAGTCTTCCGAATATGCAAAAGACTTCGAACACGCGCCGGGAACATAAACTTCGTTGTACATTTTCACGGTAAAGAGAAAACGGAAGGACAAATTGTCTTTCCGAAGTTACAAAATGACCGTCGAGAAGGGGGACAAGGAACGGCACCGGGGATGCACGAATTTTCGGAAAAGCGTGGCAGGTAGGAAGGAGTGGAATTAGATTTATGACGCACACTCACTAACTCTGAGTTCACGCTCCACAAGTATAAATTATCCACAACATGTTGGAGTGCTGGTTGTATATTAAGAAAGTTCTGTCCCGTCTAACAGGCATAACGTCGGTTGTCACTCTAAAAAATAGAGCGGTTTTAAACTGTCCACACTAAGTTTTTGGCATAAATTTAAGCTATTATAAATTCACAAAATTGTAAATCAGTTTTTTTTCTACCCGGAAGGTACTTCTATAATTTGCAGTTTTATAGAACGACACACTACGAAAAAATGGTAATATAATCGTATTTCAAGCAATTGTCTAGAAAACAGAAAATATATTTAACTATTGTTTAATGTTATTATTATGGATATCAATTTGAATATAAGTGCAATATCCCGATATTAGGATTAACAATCGACGTACTCTGACGTTTAACTAGATATATTTTCCAAATTTTTATGACTTGAACCTATCAAAGCACAGCGGATAAATTAGCAACTCATTTTATAAGGAAATGTCCAAATAACAACAAAATAAATAAATATGATACGTCCTCTGAGATGATAGGTAATTAGGATATAGAACTTGAGCAATATGTGGTTTGAAGGAAAATTTTATTTTTGAAAGCGCAGACAGCTTTTTTGCCAGATTATAGATAAAAGATCTTGCAAACACTCTATGAATCAAAGCATAAAACTAATTGTTCAAACCAACAGATGGAAAAAACAAGTCTTTAGAAAATTTGCTTTTGCAAAAACCTATGAATTTGATCGTGTAACTACCAGCGTAAATATGCAAAAAACAAACAACGACCAAATTAAGTGGATTTTTAGGTAAACCCTCCAAGCGGTTTTAAAATTGAAAAAGAAAGAACGGCTGCTACTGATATGATGCTGATAATGATCCAATATGGCATTGGACATTAACGCGTTTGTCCTAAGAAAAATAGAACACAGATCAACAGAAGAACAATTTTTGCAAAAAGTCCAAATATTTGACCTTGAGTTTCAAAACGAACGGCTAGAAAAACAAAGATATCAATGATTATTTTGAGATCATGAGAAAACTACGAAAAAATGGTAATATAATCGTATTTCAAGCAATTGTCTAGAAAACAGAAAATATATTTAACTATTGTTTAATGTTATTATTATGGATATCAATTTGAATATAAGTTCAATATCACGATATTAGGATTAACAATCGACGTACTCTGACGTTTAACTAGCTATATTACGTCTAACGAGCTAAGAATATCTATCTTTTTACAAAATTCTGCGAAACAAATGACAGCCTAATTCTAAATAATTATATTTAAAAAATTTAAATTAAGACGAAGGTCGTGGGTTCGAATCCCGCACGTGGCGCTAACTTTTTCAATTCAACCAAAACCTTGCATACAAAGAATAATTAATTTAAAAACAAACCAGGATGTTGTAGATGAGCTTGGAGAGAAAAAAAAGAAAGACAATTGTTTTATTTTAATAGACAATTTTTACTGTATTACTCCTTGTTTTGTGTAGTCACTATCTTGGATATTAATACTTGATTTCACTGAAGATGAAAATAGAAGGGAGCGCATCTATCTAAGAGCGATTAGAGAAGTAGGTTTTTGCAAAATTTATATAAATTGGACCACTATATTACAAGTATACAAAAACAAACGTAACGACCAAAGTAAGTACTCACATAATTGACTGATGAATCCTTCCAGCAATCTTACGATTAAAAAAAAAAGAATGACTGCTACATCTAGGACCATGATTGAATGCATACAATTTGACAGAATATGAAATGGACGATTACGCGTCTGTCTATTAAGAAGTACATAAAAGGTGAAAAATTTTGCTATATGATTCTACGATTTTGTCTATCAGTGACTGACTACCAGTAGAATTACGCAACAAAATGTAGCGACAAAAAGAAGACTTTTGATGGATGTTTTGGTGAATCCGTTAAGTGATCATAAATGAAAAAAAAGCTGTTACATTTTGTATCATGATTCATACATATGATGATACATAAGATTTTACAAAAATTGTATTGTAACGCGCCTGTCCTCTAAGATCGACGTTGATATGTAGAAAACCAACAACCAATTTTTTAAAAATCATGATCTAGCGGATAAAATGTGTATTGTAATTTTACAACTGATTAATAATTGCTGATGTAAATAATTGTGGCAAACCCGTATTTTTCCATTTCGTGTGATTGTTTCCCCATTAAGCTGTGGATAAGATAAGCAAAAGAAAAATAGAAAGGTTTGTTAACTTTGGCTCTGGGACTTGGTTTAGTCCAACCACACCTGACAGTTGTCAGTTTAATTTCATATTGTTTTAAAAAATATAATTATTCGTGGCCAGATGGAATTGTTTGAACAATTGAAAGGGTCCCAGTTAAGACTTTTTTTGTCGTTTATCTTTCTTAAAAAGTTAGTCGATAGATGTATCGATGTAGTTAGTTCCAAACATGTAATTTTACTTTATATTTGATCGAGTGTTGTTTTGAACGGTAATTGGTACAGTGGGCAGTATTCTGCGAGTGCTGCGATGCCTCTATAGGGAGGGTCGATAATGGGAGAGGAAGGGATATAGAGGGAGAGAGTGTGGGGGAGTGAGAAGAGAGATGTAGAGCGAGAGGGTGAGACCGAAGAGAAAGAGAAAGAGCCACCAAGAGAGAGCGAGATAGCAGGTTGCTAAGCGACCGCCTACAACCAATCAGTGGCCCAGTGCGCACACACACCTTTCCGACGTCCACACCAACACAAAAACAAAATAGGAATTGCCTCCTAATGGAGATTTTGGACCACACACTGGGCCACCGAGGTCTTTCTACAGCTACATGCTATCCATCCTTGGATTTTTTGGTGAAAACTTCATTCGCGTGATACTTAGACGGAGAAACCAATCAGACTGGAATTTTTTTGTTTACGTCCAGTTATAAAAACGTGACCTTTTTAGACAGCACGTGTTGTATATTATAATGGGTTATCTTTCCAAATTCATGACCTAATAAAACGACAATTCATGAATGACCCTAAATTTAATTTCTTAGACGGTCCCTTATCCACACCTTCATTTTCATAAGAAAATATAATTTTTCCTAAAATCTTATATAACAAAACTACTTTCAACGCATGGAAAATATAATAATACGATTCAATTACTTCCAATAACAGTCAAACCTTAACGTCTAACATATTGCAACAGTGTTAATCAATAATCAATTCCATTTTTTTAGTGTGAAACTCTTTAACTATTTACTACAATTCAAAGATTGCCTTATATAAATAAAATGTAAACAATTTACTGATAAAAGCGCCTAGTTTTCATAATCTTCCTCGTACATCCTGGTTCAGTCAAGTAAGTCAAATAAAAATAAATAAATTTAAAAAAATGTGAGCACTAAGCTGCTGCATCAAATGGAAGTACCTACTACAAAAAAATTGCAAATTTGGGAGATTTTGTCTGTTTGCGGCTCTTTATAAAATTTCATCATTGTACGTAGTTCAGAAGTTAGATCGTCGTCTGAATATTTGGTCCGCCTGTTGGAGCTGTATTTTGGCTTTGGGTACTTTGGCATTTGACCTTATTAAATTTGTTATTGAAAGTTTATCTTTCACCTTTTGACTATCTTAAATAAAATTTTAATACTTCAAAGTTCTCTATGAATAAACGCCTAATTTCCAGGAAGAATTCACTATCATAAATTTTTTAACTGTAATTTTTTTTCATAAAAATGCCCTGATGATGACCTTCATATAGGTCGAATGCTTGGAAGTTGCAACTAAATTTGCTTCCTTCTTCAAGACCATACCAATCCAAAGTAATATATAAAACCAAACTCATAAAACGATAATTTCCGGTCCAGCTCTTGATGTTTTATTGCACACTCTTCCAATAGTGGTAAATTTGTCCGCAGCTGTTTCCGACAATTTCCTTTTGTTTATTTTTAATTAAAACGAACGTGACCTCCTTTTATTTAGACCATTTTTTACTGGTATATCACCCTTCTTTTTGACCCATGACCTAATAGAACTGCCCTATATGAATGACCTTCAGACTTACAATGACTTAGCCAACTGTTGGTTTGGACCATTTGTCATAACAAATTCCACAAGCAGAATTTCTCAATATAAAATAACATTCACGCAAACCGTATCGCAAAAAATAATTAAACCTTTGTTAAATTAATTATTTATTTTAACTTATTTACCCCTCAGACCTTCCCCAAAGATATTATATAAAATTAATCAATATTAGGCAAACCGTAGATTTTAATTCATTAATTTTATAACAGCGATAAAAAAATTTATATTTCAATTGTTATTTTTATATTAGATGTGTACTGGAATTTCACCAGGACATTTTCTCATTTGGAGAGTCACAGAAGTAATGCGGCTTTTATTTAACTAAAAGTTAATCAAGAACAAACCTCTCGTAGGTCGGAATAACCGTCGAATTTAAAAGGAACGAAGTTTCAATTTGTGCTCTCTTGCTTGATGGTCCATAAAAAGAGATCTGTTTGTTCGTGATTTGACTATATAAAGTGCAAAGCTTTTCAGTTATTAGGAAGTTGGTATGGTTTTCTTCTGGTCATATGAACATATATCCAACGACATATTTAAAAATTAAATCATTCATTAGTGTGATTTAACAGACTTTTCATGTTCCTCTTAGATTTTTGAATTCTCAACATTATTAATTATAATTTTTAGTTTTTCTGCATTGTACTTATCCAAAATCCATTAAATTTACAGTCAAATCTGAATACTTAAATGTGGAATACCGGTGTAAGACAAAAATGTGCTATGAGAACATTCTTATTTTCATTATCATTTAGAGATCTTGAGATACGGTCTTGTGTGTTGTTTAGAAAACCATTTTCTTTATCGTGCCAACGTTTCGTTCTTTATTGAAGAACGTCATCTTCAGGGCTCAAAGCGAGAGTTATCTGTGTAGATGTGTTGTGTGTCGTGTTGAGAATGTTATATTATTATTTTCAATATTCGTGGATGACTTGTTCGACTTTCTTGAATGTTCCTTGGTGCACTGTACGGTTAATAAAAGGTTGCTGTATGCTAAGTACTTAATTTGGGACTGTTTCCCTACACTCTCCCATAATATAAAGATATTGACGGACGTCGGTGGTCGGAAAAATTTAGGCGTTTACACGCCGTTCATCGCTGTAAGGTAAAGGTCCCCGGTTCGAATCCAGCGGCCCTACTTACAAATGGTTTTTTTCTTAAAATCACCTGCACCCTCGGAGTTGATTTTATTTCTACTTTGCAAATTCCAGTAATAATAAATAAAAATAAATATCGTAGTCATATTGTAAACTGTGACTTATTTTTTTCTTTTTCTTTGCATTCACTGAGTATAGTTAACCTCAAATTTACATAAAATACAAATTTATTGTTTTGGTTTTAAGCAGACTATCTTCGACGACAGGATCCTATCTCATGTCTTATACCATCTTAAAAGATTTATATTTTTTCAATTAGTTCTAAATGTTTGCGTAATATTATTAATGCATTATTATCAAAGCATATAATAAAGATGTTTTTCTTTATTCTTATTCTTTTAGTTAAAACTTTATTTTAAATTTACACACAATATTTTTCAGCAATTTGACCATCTATAGTCATACGCGTTCGTTCGTTTCATAAAAAAATTTTTACATTTGTTATTTGAGCATTTAAACACAGTCATCAATATAAAAAGGATTTTTATAAAATTTAACATCCGAATGTTCGAATAAACATCGAATTTCTTTTGGTATCCCAGTCCGTCACGGTTAGGATGGAGGGCCTTTCTCAGGGGCTTAATTAATAGACCCACTGGGTGGAATAGTTTTTATTTTTTAACACACGAAAAAGCGAAGTGTTTTCTGATCAATATACTTTTTTTAATATAACTATAATTTTGATTGATGATATCCTTTAATAGGGCAGTAGACGCTAGGCGGACCGAATGGATTTCCCGGGGCTTCCTTTTTTTCCCCTCTGACCGATCTAGGAAAAAACAAAAGTTGGAAGTGAAACAAAATGAGATTCAGTGCAGGTCTCGCTGGATTATTGGAATGTTTCTCATATTTAGTTATTTAAAATTTTTTTTTTGGGGGGGGGGGTTGGAAATTAGTCAACATACTGGCCGAATTCGATTCGCAATCAAGACCGTGTTTTTTCCGAGAGAAATTAAAAGAAAAACTCCTACAAAAGAGGGCGAATAAGAAATTTATAATATCGCTTTCAGTGAAATACGAGGGTATATCTAGAGTCTGTCGGTGTGGGAGGGAGGGGGTGAAAAAACGCGAGTACAATGGGGTCTCGAGATTTGCAGGATATCAGGCGAGTACATCCCTCTTTGCAATTACACTCTGTAATCGGGGGCCCACTCGGAGAGATTTATTTCGTATCCCCTTGAGCATGTGGCGGCCATTTTTTCTCTGGGGATATAGAGCGAGAGGTAGGAGACGAGCGAGAAAGAGAAGGAGGGCGGTATATCAAACGGAGTCATTAGAGATAGGGGGCGGAGAAGACAATAGCTGGAGAAGGGCCAGCTCTACCTGTTGTAACCCCAAACACATAAATCTACCTCATTTGCCACCTCTAAAGTTCAACTCCTACTTATCACACACCCCAACCCTCTAATTCCCTGGTGAACACATCTAATCTGATAAAAAAAGAGAGTTTGTGTTTGTTTTTTTTACAATTTGTGAAAGGGTTATTGTTGTGATCTGTCATTTCAAGCACTATCCGTAATTTTTGTCAAAAGAGATAATTTTATTTACGTATAATTAAAATATATAACACGTTTTCAATTAAGCTTGGCTGAAATATCAAAAAAAGGTATTCCTAAAAAACTGAGTGTTTTAAAAGTAAGTTTGTCTAAATTTTATAACTGGTGAATTATTGGTGTATTTAATACAGAAACTATGGCAAAAAAGAGGGCAAATTCGAAAAGTTGCGTTGAGACGGAAAGTTGGTGTCCGAGTGGATAGAGCAGCGGCGTATTTAGCCGAAGATCGTGGGTTCGAATCCCGTTCGTGACACTGACTTTTTTATCTCAAGCATTACCTTACATAAAGATTACTTAATTGAAAGATGTTATTTGGTCAATGAATGAGACTCGATGTGCAAATAGCAGGCCTGGAAATGGATTTCAGAGCATTACGACGCAAAGGGTTGACGGAAATATTGTGATTGCTGCAAGGCGGAACCCTTTCCATAGTGCCCCTCAGATTCTAAATGAACGACAAGATATTTTGGCAGGACATTTATCAACAGAAACGATTACGAAAAGTTTGGGGGAAGTTGGCTTCACATCGTACCTGTAGACCTGTAGCAACAGCCCGCCACCAGGAACTCAGGAGAATATGGTGCAGCGAGCGGCTAGAAGAAAACAACAAATGGAATGCTATTTGTTTACATATGAGTCGCGTTTCTCCCTGCATAGTTCTGGCAGAAGAAACTGGACCTCACTGTTTAAGAAGAATAAAACTGGATTAAAGTGGAGAAGAGAGGGAAAAGGTGGTTTTTACAAAATGAGAATTCATGTTTGCTATTTTTAAGTTATTAAAAATGAGGAAAAACAAATTTTATGTTTTTGGTATGTATTTTCTATTTTGTTTTACACAAGAATGTATCAGTTAATTTAGTTAAAATTAGTAGAATAAAAATAAATTACAACTCTCCCTATGCATTTTTGCGAAGTTTAGATAGATTGGTAAGTTGGAGTGAAATCTTGCCTGCAGTTTGTTTAGAAGTCTAGTTTGTAAAACTTAAAGGTTAATAATTATTTGGAGATCTTGAGATGCTGTCTGGTATGACGTAGGTTATAGAAAATCATTTTCTTTTTCGTACGAACGTTTCGATCTTTATTGTGATCATCTTCATGGCTCAAAGTGTTTGTTTTTCATTTCATTTTTTTTTTCTCACATCCTTCTTGTATTTATAAACTTTAAACAATGTTTATAAATCCCAGGCCCTGAAGATGATCTCAATAAATATCGAAACGTTGGCACGATAAAGAAAATGTTTTTCTAAAATCTACGTCACACCAGATCGCATTTCACGATCTCCAAATAATCATTAACTAACGATCCGTAAACACCACCCATCTCAATGTTAATATTTATTATATAAATAGACTTTTCTCTTTTCAAGGCTCTCTTCTTTAAACTCGGATTGTTTATATAGGCTCATGAAAAAATTGCAGCAAAGCATGAATTATGTTGTATAAATTTAGTACTGGATATTGTATCAATCCTGGTTGGACCGATAAATTTAAAATTAAAGAATATCTTATTTATAGAATGAATAACACAACGTAGAGCAAGAACAGTCATTTGTATAGAAAATGTGAGTTTTTATTTAAAAACTTTCATAAATCTTGCAGAGATTTTGCAACTCGAATTAAGCAAATTTAAAAATACCATTTCATAATAATAATAATAATAATAATAATAATAATAATAATAATTGGTTTGAAATTTTGATTTAATGAAAATTTGTTATAATAATTTATTTTAATGATAGATTGCGATGAAATTTTATCGACATACTTCAAATTAAATTAGGTCTGGTTCACAAGATCCCGCAGTTTAACCAATCCTTAATCTAATCTCTGAAGGATTCATTTATTTATAAACGATTTGAGCAATTAGCAAATAAGATTTGATAAATTTAACATCAGCAATAGTATCGCATGAAAATAAATAATTAGTTATCTGGCTATGTTTATAAACATTTATTACTGACACGCAAAGATCTATTTACTCTGATGAACTAAACAATATGTTACAATATAACTAATTTCAATTAATTATTCTTTTTTATGTATGGTCTTGGTTGAAATGAAAAAGTTAGTGACACGAGATGGATTCGAACCCACGACCTTCGGCTAGATACGCCGTGCTCTAACCACTTGAGCAGTCATGACTTCGATCCACTCGGTCAGTAAGATCAAGTCACGATAGCTCAAGTGGTTAGAACAGCGGCGTATTGAGCAGAAGGTCTTCGGTTCGAATCCCACTCTTGTCACTAACTTTTTCATTTAACCAAGACCTTACATAAAAAAGAATAATTAATTGAAATAAGTAATTTGGTCAATCAGACCACTAAACATAATGGATTTAATACTTACTAATATTGTCGTGATCACACTTGCTGCTGTTTATTTTCGTTTTGAAGGCTCATGTAAAACAAATGATTCGTTAGTTTTGAAATAAGATTTAGTTTCTTTTGATTTATTATAGGTTGTGTGGGCCATTACAGTTACTTTTAATTATAAATATTTTTAGTTTCATTTGCGTATATTTTATTTTATTATTGACAGAGTTATATCCCGTTTTTTCAGAGAAAGGAAAAGAACAGTGTGAAAATACAGGATTTGGTTAGTTATGTCTGGATCAATGAACTGTTATCGATACATGATTTTATATTGTAATGTTGTTTAAATTTTATCTGTTTTCTGAAAATATAACATAATATATCACGAGCCTAACCTGAATTTTAATTCACTCGCTTTATATCAGGCAAATCACCGTATAATTGTGATACGACAGTTATATGGCAGAATAGGGGATTACTGAGCAACAAGACTCTCTCGATCACGATTCAAAATCTATTTTCAGGACCTTACGTACATAGCCTCGGTATTGGATCGTTCTTCATCAAGAGAGTCTCTTTCCAGAATTAAATCAACATAATACAGATAAGCCGAAAGGCCTTGAAAATGAATCCCGCCGGCGTCTAAGCTAATCTGGCGCGCTAATCTCTCGAGAACGATTCATCAAAGCCGATCGGTTTACACGTAAGGCCCATTATCTACAATGACATCGTAGAAACTGTGCAAACGGGTAGATAAGTGTCGGAGAATTGTCAAAAGTGAATTTTCGACCTATCTTCCCGTATCGAATACTAGGAACTGAAGTTTCACTTCAACTTTTGAAGCCCTCGATGGGGGAAATCAACGTTGATAAAGTCTTAAGTTACATAATATACATAATATACTAGAAAAACATATGCATATATCAAATTTACTGTTCATGGTGCATAATCGATTAGAATGTATATGGACAAAAAATAAACTCGGCAATAAAAAAGGCAGTAAGGAAAACACAACTCGCTTGATAAAAATAATACATTTACGAGTAACCGATTTTAAATTTTATTCAGTGGAGGTTTCGTTATTTTTATGGATTATTTTGGTCTGGCTATCCATGCTGGGTTAGTCTATTCGACGCCTTTCAACATTTTGTCATCTTCAGTGGTGGTATATTTGTAAACGTATAAAATAAATAAATTCTTGTTATACACTAAGGCTTAACGCCAAACACCCGTTGAACGGCAAACATTTGCAAAATATGAAAAGGACTGACTAACGAAAAAACAGTAGATTTGTACATGCCACAGCAGATGAGGAAATGCCGAAATGAATCTGATAGACCTGCCCAGAGAAGAAAGGCAGACCAAAATGGTCGGTAACTACCAAATTTCATCACCTCGTAGAAAACATGGCGAATTCTTTCAAATTAATTCCATTTAGATAAATCCTTTAGTTTTAAAGTATACATTTTTTAAAAGCAGCATTTATTTAAACTAGGTAAAGCATTTATCAAACAAAAATCTTTTAATTAGTTTTCTGTTTCATTTCCCTTCATCGTGATACCCCACAATATCGAGGTGTCCGGGACTTTATAATTATAGTCACCCGCTGGCCAGCATATTTGCAATCAGTTCGCTGTATTCGTTACAATCTGATGGAACGTGGTCGATAGTCTAATCTAATCTGAAAAACTCAGAGTCTAGGAGAAGGGACCAAAAGTCATGAAAAGTCCGAGAGTAGATAATGTAAACATATTTGGTATAATAACAAGACTCGTAAAATAAAATTCATCTCGGTGCTTATCCAGGCCTATATTTGTAAAATATCAATTTAATTGTTCACCAATTGACCGAAATTGATGTAATATTATCGGAGAATCAAATCAGTCTTCACCATAACCGTTTTGCATTTGTTGTATCATATTTCATCACTTTTTTTTTTAAATCGAAAATTTACAGGACGAAGGTGTCATGTAAGAAATGTATCACAGAAAAAATGGGGGAAACATTAAGAGAATTAACGTGAGATTTCGTCCTGTGGTCTACAAGGTGATAAACCTGAAATTTGATACTTACCAATGAAGTTGTAGTAGAATGAAAACATTATCTGTCTGGAATCTTATTCAAAACCTTCGATGATTATCAAAATAATTTTTTATTATTGTATATAAGCAATCAATAGAATAAGGTGTGACGCTAAGTTGAAGTCACGAAGTCCGTAATTTTCGACAAAAGGGATAATTTTATTTACGTCTAATTAAAATATGTAACACGTTTTCAATTAAGTTTGGGTGAAATAATAAAAAAAGGTGTTCCTAAAAAAACTGAGTGTTATTAAAAGTAAGTTTGTCTAAATTTTATAACTGGTGAATTATTGGTGTACTTAATATAGAAATTTATGGCGAAAAAGAGGGAAAATCCGAAAAGTTGCGTTGAGACGGGAAGTTGGTGTCCGAGTGGATCGAAGATACGACAGTTCACAAGTGGTTTGAGCATCGGCGTATTGAGCGTGGGTTCGAATCCCGCTCGTGACGCTAACTTTTCCATTTCGACCAAAAACCTTAAATAAATTTATTAATAAATTAAAAGCAGTTATTTTGTAAATAGAGAATTAAATATAATGGAATTAATAAGTATAACTTCAGTACTAGCTCCCCGTGACCACTCATATGTCGCCGAAAATCGAATCCTGATTGCACAATACTTGAAAAATGGATGAAATGAAAAAAAAATTAATTAGGTAAAACTAACCTTAAAAAAACCGATTATCTCTTCGTCTATCCATGACTTAGAGAAACACTATTTAGGAAGGATAAAATATGTGGAATTAACTACAATAATTTAAATAAAACTAGTTTTTCAGCAACGTTATTTTGTTTATATGTTGTTTATATAGTTTGGATGCATATATAAATGCATGGAAAGCTCGCCAAATTATTGGCAATTTATTTGCCCGTAAATAGCGATACACTTGTTTTTTTTTTCAATATAGTAATACTAATTTTATTGCTCGATCTTCACTTCGACTCCATCTATAATTTTTACTGCTTTTTTAATAAATCAGTTACATGTTTACTGGTGGTTTTCAAATTTATCAAGCTCAAAGCGGCCTACGTAAATAACATAAAGGAAAAAGCTAGAATAAACTTATGTGTAGGGAGTATGTGTAGATCTTAACACGGTGTGTAAAATTGAAAGCATTCATTGAATAAAATAAGCTTAACGCAGTACCAAAACAGTCGGATAATACAACAAAAGCAAGGCTGTGCGGACCATAGGTGATCAATTTCGCTGAAGAATGCTTGAAGCGGCCCTCGAACCCAATCGCGAAATATTCCAAAGTTTTTCTCACTTGGCTTTCATAAACGTTCGTGGCAAGCACGATTTCTCTCCTGCGCCCGATAAACGATATGATCATAATGAATAGTCCTTTCTGTTAAGACCGGCCAATAATAAATGTTTGAATGGGCATTTGGGGGCTTTAGAGGCGACCTTCATGATAGAGGAGGAGTAGGGCTAATATAAGAGACCTCCCTATTGTTCTCTGGTTGGACCTCGTGTAGGATCCAGCGCCTGCGTCCCTCTTCAATCAATGCACTCTACACCGGTGTCCTATTGTATCAAGTCGGACCCTTACACATACTACTTTTACTACAACCTAATTAGTTATTCTACGTTCGTTCATAAATTTTGAAATGTTTGCCATTATAGGTTTGACCTTTCGTGTTCAAATCGGAAGGGGTTGCCGATGAAAGAAGGAAACAAATTAAAAAATCGAAAATCCACAAAGAGAATTTTGTTAATAATCAAACACAAAGTTCGCGAATTTACAGCGAACAAAAGCTAAATATAATTTCATATCCAAATTGATTTAAATAATTGTGAATTTAATATCGGGAATTCCAGACTCTTTGTGAGAAAAACAGTAAAACATGAAAACCATCCGTGTTATTTCGTACGGATCTGGTGGTGTCATTAGAATTTTAATAGTTTGGCGGGTTAAGCGGACCTGGCGATCAACTTTTTTTCAAATGTCATACTTCATTTTTTCACAGGTTTTCAAAGTCCTTTCCAGATAAGTATACTTCATTTTAACTTAATTAATTCACTAGTTTTCCTGGTCCGCTTGACCAATTAATATCATTCAATTAATTAAGGTTTTTAGTTGAGATAAATGATATTAATTGGTCAAGCGGACCACGAAAACTAGTGAATTTAATAAGTTAAAATGAAGTATACTAAAGCTCTCCGTGGCCATTTCATTTGTCGCCGAGAATCAAATAGATTACACGACATTTGTAAAATGGCCAAAAGGAGGGAAAATTAAAAAAAAGGTGGGGTTGAGATGGGGAGTTAGTGGGTCGAAGTCACGATAGCTCAAGTGGTAGAGCAACGGCGTATCAAGCGGAAGGTCGTGGGTTCGAATCCCGCTCGTGACACTGACTTTTTTTATCTCAACTAAAAACCTTAATAATTTGATTGATATTAATTGGTCAAACCGACCACGAAAACTAGTCAATGTAATGCTCTATTTTTTCACAGGTTTTGAAAGCCCTTTCCAGATTTTTAAGAGAAACGATGGTATTTCCCATGTGTAAATATTGTAATATAAATGGGTAGCTCTACAGTGAGTATGTACGTATATATTTGTTTGTTTATACATAGTTCTTAGTAAGTCTTTTGCATTTTTTTCAAATGTAATGCTCTATTTTTTCACAGGTTTTGAAAGTCCTTTCCAGATTTTTAAGGGAAACGAGGGTATTTGTCCATGTGTAAATATTGTAATATAAATGAGCAGCTCTACAATGGGTATGTTCGTTTTTTTGTATATATAATTGTTGTTCTTTTAGTCCTTAGTAAGTCCTTCCATTGTAAAAAAATGATACCAGGAACTCAATAATTCAACTTTAAAATTTCATTCATTGATTATTCGGAAATCGTGAGATGTTTTCACCTCAAAGAAGCCAACTCCTTATACAAAAATGTCTTTCTATACCGACTTCCTTCCCCACCCCTTCAAAATCCAACGTATATAAATATGAAACAGCATTATCTCACTGGCACTCTCAACACGACACGCAAGAATGGCACAGTTACTCAGAAAACGAACATTTTGAGTGAGTAGAAATACTTTGATTGAATATAAAAAATATTTTTTGCATTGTATAAATTCACTTTTTTCCACATCCTACATGTATTTGTTAAATTTAAACAATGTTTGTAAATCCCAGACACTGAAGATGATCTTAATAAAGTTCGAAACGTTGGCACCATAAAGAAAATGTTTTTCTGAAACCTACATCACACCAGACCGAATCTCACGATCTCCTAATAATCATATCCTAACGGTCACTAATCACCATACATTTCATTCATTACAGTTTGTGGTCCGATTGACCGAATAACTTTTTTCAATTAATTAATCTGTGTCCATGGTATTGGTAAGGTATTTTTAAAAAATCTGTATGTTTATATACAACCGCACTTTAAATATGCAAGAGTTGAGTTCTGACCAAAAATTTTATATTTCCAGATCAAATCACTTAATTTTTGAGTTTCTGGTATAATTTGTTTTAGAATAGAGAGGCTTTAAAATATGTGAAAAAATGTCATTATATCATATTTAATTTTGCAATTAAGTAGACAGCGTGCAAATAAAATACCAGATCTCTTACAAACTCAAACCGTATAATTATATGTTTTTGTAAAATATTAAGCAAGTAATTTAGTATATATATATATATAATATTTAAAATTCAATTGTATGGACGTGCTTTTGTCGTGAAAATAAAAAGTCGAAATAAATGAAGGAAAAATATAGTAAAATAATAGGTATTTGATGTATATATGAAATTATTAATGGCAAATATAAATGCATAGACATTTACCATCGAAATATTTATTGGCTTGAAAAAGAAAAACTTTTTTAAAACGTCTTTTTACTCATTGAGGTAATTAAATTTTTTATAATGCCATAAAGAAGTGTGTAATTTGAGGTTAAAGTAAATCTGCCTTAGCGAGTGGCCTGCGAAGTCCCCCGGTCACGGTGTGCTTCATGAAAAGCTGCAGTGATGCTCACAATCCTATAAGAGATTAATGAATGTGTGTGTTTTATACTTAAAATAAGTTTTTTAAAATATACATTTAGTAAATAAACGCGCATATTATTATTTAATAAATACAGAGCTAAACTGTATGGATGCCAAAAAGAATGTCAATGTTCCTCAACTTGTAATTAGATTGGCAAGAGTAAAATTTTAAAAAGTTCTATTAAAATCTGTTCAATTTTTTTAAAAGATATAATTTACATAAATATATAACGAAAAAGCCAGGAAGACAAAACTACAAAAATTAGTAAATACGACGATTTTATTCATATTGGATAATATAATCATGGAAAATACTGGAGTTAAGATCTTTTATCATGGGGCAATTAAGAAAATGGACCCTACGAACAAAAATTTGGTGATTTTTCATTGAGATCTGCAAAGTGAAAATTTACGTTATTTTGATCAGTTCCAGTGATTGTTTGGTGTTAAAAATGGTAAGATGCCTAAATTAACCAGGATCATAGTAAACAGTAGCCGTTTCGGTTCAATAATGTTCCAAAGCAACAGTAAAAACAAACGAGAATTCCCAATAAAAACATAGCACTGCAGATCGCATAGGTTTGGTTGAATTGAAATAAGAAAATTATCGAAACTGTCAGTTCCAATCCAATAGGTGACGGAATAAATGCAGCTATCGTGGAAAAGCGGCGTGCATTAGTGATTATAAGTGGAGTCCTTTTTCTCCATGACAACGCAAGGCCGCATATTTCGTAGATGACGCGGCAAAAATTGCTGCACTTGGGCCGCCTGGGACGTGCTAACTCACCCTTCACCTTCATAGGATATAACCTTCAGATTAGCATCTTTTTCTGTAAATGCAAAATTGTTTAAATAACAGTACATTATGGGAGTGTATAAATGAAATGTATTGATCAAAATATGAAAAATAGCTGTCTGGGAAAAGTTAGAAACTATTTTCTTATCAATATTTTTTCTGATAAACAAGTAAATATCAGTAAATATTCTATTTTATGTATATATATCATCAGTAGTTTAATTTACATTTCTCATTCACTCTTGCACGCACTCACTCACTCACTCTCTCTCTCTCTCTCTCTCTCTCTTTCTCTCTCTCTTTCTTTCCTTCTATATTCCCCTTGTTCTTTCTCTTTTCTTGTCTATTTATATATTTATCAATCTATTTATCTACAATATCTTCATGTTATGTATGCCAAATGAACGTTATGTTTTTCTGTGTGGTGATTAGTAACCGGTATTCGATGTTTATTCGGAAATCTTGAGATGCGGTATGGTGAGATGTAGGTTTCAGAAAAACATGTAAAAATGTGTCCTACATCACACCAGACCGCATCATATTTCCGAATAATCATCGTTCTTTTTTTCTTTATCCCTCTGCTGCAATCTGTACATTTTTCTTTATACATATTTACTATATATATAAATCGATTTACCTATCTATCTCTTTTTATTTTGCTTGATTCAATTTATTTATATACCGCTTTATCTGTCTTCTTTTCCAACTTTCGCTCTCTCTTTCTCTCTATCTCTCTCTCTCTTTCTCACTCTCCTCTCTCTCACTCTCTATCTATTTATGTCATATCTCTTGCTCTCTCCTTCTATATTCCCCTTGTTCCCTTTCTTACCTATTTACCTTTTCATCCATCTATCTAAATACAATATATTCATATTATGTACGCGAAATGAACGTTCTTATTTTCTTTATCCCTCTTCTGAAATCTTTACATTTTTCTTTATATGAAGCCAACTCCTTATACAAAAATGTCTTTCTATACCGACTTCCTTCCCCACCCCTTCAAAATCCAACGTATATAAACATAAAACATCAATATCTCACTGGCACTCTCAACANTTTCGATTTTAGTTCGGCTGTATTTTCTTCAACTACTGTTAATGATTTATTAAATTCCTCAATGAGTTCATTGATTATTGAATATTGCAAATTTATTTGTTTTTCAAAACTAATTTGACTATCTTGTAGATTTTCAATATCTTTATTAAATTGAGCTCCATCATAAGAATCTAGATTACCTGTAATAGATTTTATGATGGATCCTAATCCATTAATCAAACCTCTTTTAGTTCTAATATTGTTAGTATGTTGTACAAACACTATTTCTAACTTTTCTAATATTATTCCTCTAGTATTATTTATTAGTGCTAAATAAGTTACAATGTCTCTTAATTTTCTACCATTATCAGTTACATATTCTACATTATTTTTATAGCTAATATTCTTATTATTAATACAGATATATACTTCATCATAAATTTTATCTAAGTTGTGTAATTGTTGAAACAATAGGTCAAATTTAATATAATGAATGAAAGTATGTTTTGTCGTTTCCAACCTGGCTGGACCAAGATTTACAGGAATTATGCCAATGCCGTTTGTAATATCAACTATGTTGATTCCTCTGGTTGTGGTCCAAAAGAGCAGTGGGAAGAACCTGTTATCAGTATTAGAGTCTTTATCAACTAGTTTTTTATCGCTACATAGATTGTTTACTATACTAAAATACATGTCGTCAATATAATTTAATTTAAGTAAAATTTAATCAATCTTAAAATAATATGTGTTCTGACTTTTGCATTCTAGCTTCCCACAGTTTGATTGGTATCATTCCAGGATTAGTTGTTATGACTTTAATATCAATTCCATTCAAGAGTCCAAAGTGTTGGAAGTACTTGGAACATCAAGATTGTAGGTCTGGTTTCTTGGTCTTTTAATATTTGAAATGTGTATTTTATCCTGAGTGTTTTTGTGTGTAGGAACAATTCTGGCTGTTTTTAGTTTTGGGTTTATAGATTTTATCTTTGCTGGTTTAAATTTTGTAAGTGTCTTACTTTGTTTTTGTTTTAAGTCGATATCAAATGGATTACTCTTGTCGATGTGACCGTATATAACATCAAAAGGAGAAAATTTCGTAGATGAATGCAATGTGTTGTTATAAGCCAATATGGCATATTTTACCTTAGTTTTGATGGGATCGTTTTTGAAAAGTGGTTGATTGTTAAATAGACGAATATGTTCAATTAGGGTGCTGTGAAATCTTTCAATTGGGCCGTTTGATTCTGGGTGCTGTGTGGATGTAAAATGCAGATCAATTTTATGAAGGTTCAAAATATCTTTTACCACAGTATTATTAAATTCTAGACCATTGTCCACTGTTATTTGTGCGGGAATTGGGTGATGAGTCATATATTGCACCAATTTGTCGGCTATTTCCAAGCCTTGTCCTGAATTTAATGGATAAGCTTGAGCGTATTTTGAAAATACATCAATTAAAGTTAAAAACTTTGTGTTCTCAAGGGTGATGGTGTCTAAATGTAAAATTTCAAAAGGTGCGCTAGGTGTAGGTGTTATATTTAGCTCTAGGTTAAGTGGGACTCTATCATATTTTGAAGTAAGGCAGATTTTACATTGATTAATAAAGGATTGTATGGCGTTTTTCATATTCGGCCAGTAATATCTTTGTCGAATTCTATTGTAGGTTTCATCGACACCTCTGTGGTTTCTCTTTCCAGTATGATAGTTTTCTATTACTTCCAAAATTTCGTCTGGTTCAACTACGTCAATAAGCTTTTCCGTACATCTAATAAAATTTATTTCCGAGTGTTTAAAATAGGTCATTATAAAATTCGTAAATTCCTCATAAATTTCGTTCTCAAAATACAAATAATATTTAATTTTAGGTACTATGAATGTTTTTACAAAATCAACAATATCCTGCTCAAAGTTATTTTTTGAAATTTCTATAGTAATCCTCTGTTTTGATTCGAACAATTTAGTAATTCTTGGTTTTTTCGGATTAAAATTTACTTCGGATATTATTATTTGATTTTTTCCCATATTTACAGGTCCTTCTAGAATTGGGATAGAAACCATGGAATTTCCCTCGTAGTTAGAATAGAGTGTGGCGGTTTCGTCTTCGGGCGAGTCGCGGTTTTCTTGATCGTCTACATTTACTGCTACCGATTCTTTACCGTCATCAAAAACGTCTAAGTTTATGATCGAATCGTTCCTATTATTTGATGCCATTTCTACTGGTACGTTTTCAAAACATTCAGGGTGGGTTTCACAAAACTCCTTGAGAAGTCTGTCGATTTCCTCATCGCCTGTCTCCGTTTTGTCGATTTCATTATTATGGAGTTCTATGCGAGATAGAGCATCCGTTACTGTTTTCCCTATTTTCTTCAATATTCATATGATCGGTTCTAATAACCGCATTATCATTTGTTTCGAGACCGTTTAAGTAGAAATTGTTTTCTTTATCGGGCTGTGTTCCTTCCAAATTTTCGAAGGGCACCACCTCGTAATCGTTTACGCTTTCTACAATGAATGGTCTTTTTATTTCTCTTTCGTGATTTTTAACTTTAATCAAGCAATCGGGAATATTTGTTCCCAGTAAAGATTGACTAGGTCGAACGGCCTTGCCGTCACTAATATTATCAACTTTTATTTTCATAATATTTTCCGAGCGCGCCTCTGATGTGAAGAGGTGCGTTGGATTTATCTTTGACGAGTCAACAGATGTTAAATCTTCCTCTGCTCGTCTTTCTTTATCAGTTTCGTAGTATTGTACGCGGTAACTTTTTTTTGCTACTGTTATTACGTTCTTATTAAAATCTAATTAAATATTTAATATTTTCATACTATCTAGCCCGAATAGCATGTCGAATTTATTGTGGAAGTTGAATAAGAATAATTCTAATGTCAAGAATTTTCCTTTAAAAGTATCGGTATTAAGTTTAATGCTGTGGCTCCCTTTACTAATTCCATGAACTGTTTTTACTTCGAATTGGTTTTTTATTAAGGGAGTATTAAAATTATCTTTAGCAAATTTAGGATTGATGAACGATCTGGTGCTACCCGTATCTATTAAAATTTTTGATTTCGTCATTGGATCTATGAAATGCGGTAGCCGATTGTTCGAATCGGACAGATTCATTAATCCTTTCCCTTCGGGATTTACTCCTAAAAAATGCCGTGTGTTTGACTGATTTTCGAGGGTTGTCTTTAAATTTTGCGCGTAATAATTTTGTAGACTTGACTTTGATTTAGGGGATCTATTTTGATCCTCATTTGTTGTTATTTGGTGCAGGTGTGAGTTTTTTGAAATTTGTGGTGTGGACCGCGAGTGTGTTGTGGAAATACTCATCGGTGTTGGGTTTCCTTGTTGGTAGTTCCTTTCGTTAGGGAATACAAAATTTTGTCGTGGGTAATGTTTTTGTGGTGACGAAAATGGTGGATGTTGTGGATATCTGAACGGTCTAGGTGTATACGCTTTTGTGTTCCTTACCTGTCCAAAACTTTTGGATACTTGAGTGGATTGGTGCTGAAAATCATTAGTAAGCATATTGAGCGCTTCGTTAAGATCTGAGGGGTTTCTAGCTTGCAAAAGAGAACTCATGGGCTCTCTTAATCCCTTTAATAAAATCCTTAAACCTAATTTCCTACAGAACTCACCCAGAGTGTCAGCATCGTCCGGCATTACATTATTGAGATAACTAATTTGTAAATTTAAAAGTTTTTGAATCTTTTCAAGAAATTGAAACGGACTCTCGTTAGTTTGTTTTAATTCCGAAAGTTCAAGGACTAGGGTGTAAATGTCTCTTTTGTCTGAGTAACTGGTTAACAATGCATTTTTTATTTCAGGCCAACTACTTGCGCCTGAGTTGAAGACATTTCCGCCGCCGGTCCCTGAATTTTCGAATTGATACTTGCTAATAAATACTCATTTTGAAAATCTCCCGGATTCGTCAGTATGTAAAATTTGTCAACTAATTTTTGACAAATACCAATGAACCTTTGCTAACGCTTCAGGCTCGCCATTAAAATTGGGTATCATGTTGAGATACTCGCTTTTTAACGTTTCTGGAAACAAGGGATTCATGATTTTATGAAATTCTGTACTAATTGTATGTGGCTTATGTTTGATTTTACAAGATTTTTCAACTCCTTTTTTAACTTCAAATTTACGTAAAAACTGTTTTCTTAAATCTTTTATAAGACCTATTTTGTTGGTGGCAATGGCAAAATTTATAAAAGTTTTTTAATCAACTCACAGTACTAGGTGACACGCTTCCTGTGAATTCCTGTGTAGAGTCTCTTCGATTGACGGTCCTTGCGGTAAACAATTGAATTGAAGAAAATTATATTCCCTAATTTTCTCCGCAGGTGTCCTACCGACTGCGCCAGTTATGGTTTCGATGTAAGAAACTAATTTTTTTTAAAAATAACGTTTGTTCAATATAAACTACGACTTTCCACGAGGATTCTATTTTAAAGTGTCTATACTGTTCGGAGTCCCGAATGGATCTGTGAAAAAGGGGGTCATACAATATAATCTACATTTTATGCTTATAATATATTCTCTGAATTTGTATAGGGGAAGAATCATTTGTTGCTGAATTAGTGGTTTCGTGCAGGCGTAACTTATATATATAAATATAAATATATATATATATTGTATGTGGAATGAGTAAAGTGTAGATGGACAAATAATTAGATTAATTAAAAGATATATTGATATTTGGATAGAACAGCGAAATAATTAAGTAAAAATAGAAGCAAATTAATTTTTTTTCTAATATTTAATGTACTGTCTTGTAGTATTGTACTTCCCAGGGAATTTATCCGAGCTGAGCAATGAAGCACCACGTCTCACTTCGTTTAAGATTTTAACAACCTGTTAGAGTTTCCCGAAGTAATAAACCTGTCAAATTAGACGGTTGTTGGCCGTTATCATAGGATTTATTTTACGCGCGATAAATAAAATAATGAAACGATCTTTTTTCCATTTTTTGGACGGGAAAATTTTTCTTTTTCATGTTCAAGTCTCGAGCCGGGATTGGTTTTCTTTTCCGAAGAATTTCCACTCAGATGTATTCCAATTTTACGTCAATTTCAGGAAGACAATACAAAAAAGAAAAGAAGAAAGAAAATGTATGGGGCGTATTGTCCCAAATGGCTTTCTCTCTGATAAAATTGAACAAATCCTATTGAATCATTGAAAGATTTTGTCTTTAGACGGAATATTTCTTGTCTTGTATGCGTCTTTAAATTTTAGACTCTCCGCAGGAAAAAAGGTAGTGTTATAAAGCTCGTTCATTTTATGTAAATGTTAATTTTTTAAAATTTGTTTACTTTTATTGAGAGCATTGGAAGTTGTTTTAAAAAAGACTGAGTGCTTCTTTTCCATTTTTAAAAACCTTATTACAGACCCTTTTCTCTCTCAAATAAACCGATCTCTTACAAAAATTGAAGTTACGAAGGATCGCTTTTTTTATTTATTTCATACTTCAAACTCTCACCCCTCGTAATTATATTTCTCAAGCATTTCTTTTTTGCGCACAGGATCCAGGAAAAAAGAGTAATAAGAATTATAATAAAAAAATAGTAATTTCCTACAGCCCATGGTAAAAAGTTTGAATAGTATTTTTTTTACCCTTAAAAGACCTGAAAGTTTGTTAAGTCGACCAAATAAATATTCCGAGTCGTAGATATATAATAATTTAATTGACAAAAAACTTCGATACCAAACATGAGGCGATAACGATTCGTTAAAACCTTTCTTAATGAAACGGAACCGTTGAACTTCAACAATTCAGACATAATATAATGAATTTTCCCTTATTAAAAAAGTTTTCCGGGGGTGGTGAAATGTTTGCCTTCTCAGACACTTTATTACGACCACACGGATCTATGAACAGAAAAAGAAAACAAAATTATTATAGATTAAATTTCAGAATTGTTTATCCTTGTATACTTATCGTGACTTCGATCCACTCGGACACTAACTTCCCATCTCAACTGCACCTTTTGAATTTTCCCTCCTGTTTGCCATTTTTCCCTCTCGTGACACTGACTTTTTTATCTCAATTAAAAACCTTAATTAATTTAAAGATATTAATTGGTCAAGCGGACCACGAAAACCACTGAACTTATTTTTTGAGTTTACATGCAACAGCTACTTGTCCATAGGCCTCGATTTCCCCAGAATCATATTGTGTAAAAAAACTGTTCTGTACAGCTTTAAAAAAATTAAATTTGGAGGGAGCAAATAAAAAACGAAACGTATCAATGCATGAAATGGACGAAAAAGCGATAACTCGGATCAGAGAACAAAAAATCACGAATAATCATAATCACTACATTTAACAAATAATTTTTTTGACCAAAGACTTTTCGTAATAATAATTGCCCACCTCCCTTTCATATTAACTGATGCTTTATTGAAAAGCGTATTAACCAGGTCGACGTTTGATCTGGAAAATCACAATGGTAATTTTCCATTTGGCCTTTACCCTACGGTTAATCTAGTCGCAGATCAAGGGTTCTCTACAGAAATTGGTTGTTACACTAAAATTAAACTGTTTAACGCGATAATATGTCATGGACAAGCATGAAACAATTAATTTGACAAATAATTCATTAGTTAAGTTTATATTTGAAGTATGAATAATGAATGAATAACAAAATATTTTCTTCTCTAGGATTATATTTAATATGTAAAATGTTACTACATGTCAAAATGTTGTGAATTTTGTAACTTTTGCGACTGTTGTAAAAGCCCTGGGTTTAGAAATGGCCAAAATGAGAGAAGGGCCGAACCGGAAATTAAAGAAAAGAGTGAATAAGTTATTTTCGAATTCGATTCCAACTTTTATGTATTCGTCGTGTCGATTTTTTATTAAATTGTCAAATTTCAAATATAAGTGTGGCAGGACAATAAAATCGGGTTGGAGTAGAAACAGTTAAAAACAATGTTTCTCGCTTATTATTTTTTTAAAAAGCTTCCAAGCTCCGAACGTTAAGCATTGACGAATGATGAATGACATGAACAAAAAAAAAACCTTGGCAATTTGCATATTAAAAACGTACATTATTAGCCAAGGAGAATTAAGAAAAAAGCCCTGTCGGCCAAACGACTACTTATTTTTTTCTTCATTGCACCGGAAGAAATAAAATTAATTAGTCTAAAGAACCAGAAGGGGAATGGTTTAAACAGAACCAAGTCCATTAATATTTATAAAGCCAATTATTGTTATATTATGCATTGCATGAAAATATGAGGATTATTTAAAAAACCTTTTATATTATTTTTTTATTTTAATTTTTTTTTAAAAGTGAAACTTCCGGCGGATTGCTTCTGGTGAAATATAAAATAACGATCCTTGTCGGTCGTCCACCTTTTTTCGAAGGGTCACCTATGCACATCTATCAGTAGCAATATAACTTCACCGAAGAATCGTGATAATATTAATCCATCAACTATTTATACATTTTTGTCTGAGGACCGATAGGAAAAATAATAAAACCAGAAAGACGACAAAGTTAGAATTTGTATTTTACGACATAGGGAAGTCGATTTCTTTTGTGAAAACAAAAATCCCATAAAATTTTGTCGCACAACGCTAAGACCTGGTAATAAAATATGGTTTAAAAAAATTAACTTAAAAACATCATTAAAACCGTTAAATAGTCAGTGTGTCACAATAGATCATTACTGATCGCGTACATACACAGGTCGTAAAGAGCTCCTATATAATCTAATCTAGTCAGTTAACTGGCGAAAAATACCGTGTCGTTTAAAATCACTAAACATGATCAAACTTTACACCAAAATTGTACAGAATATTGCGAAGATTTGAAATTTTTATGTTAAAAAAAGCATATTCTACAACCCACAGATAAAAGTCAGTTGAAACATCAACTCTTCTTCTTCGACTCGTACAACCTTCGGTTGGACACTTTTTATCGTGTATTTATGGCTCCGATGAGGGAAAAACGCCAATTTTTACACGAGACCGGTTGATCAGGCATTCCTCTAAGAATTCGCCCTGAGAGGGCCAGAAAGTAAAAGGACGGTGGACTTCAGGAATGCCGGATCTGAGGCCATTAGTACGGAACGATCAAATTTCGAGGATTATGCTATATTATTTTTCCCCCCTTGTTTTCTTCCAGGCGCACTCTTTCGGTCTGTCAAATTTGTTCTCTTAGTATTGTTTCCTTTTTTCTGTCTGTATGATTTCATGAGTTCATTACTGAATCGATCGCGTTTCTATGTTTTGTTTTCTTCACAATTTTACGACACATTATTTTCTTCCGGTTTTACGCAATTACTATAGCTTATCAATTTTTCATTGTTTATTAAAAAAAACTATTTGCCTGTTTAAAAAGCTACATTTTTTTCTAAGAAATGTTTTAAAAAAGCCTCAGCTTTTTTAGAATCCTTACGCTATTTTTGTTTAAATCTGGCAATTTAAATTTTAAATTAATCCACATTTTTAGTAAATGTTAAAATAAGCTCCAGCTTTTTGTAAGCAATTCCCATTTTTAAAATGAAATGGTAATGTAAAGCCTCAGGATTTTAGAACCCTCACTCTATTTTGGTTTAAATTTTTTTTTGACATAGATCCTCAGCTATTTTTCAAGCGATCCCAAGCTAGTTTTTTTAAGCAATGTTAAAATCAGCATCAGCTTTTTTTTAGAATCCTTACACTATTTTTGTTTAAGTTTGATCATTTAAATTTTAAATTAATCCACTTTTTTAATAAATGTTAAAATAAGCCTCTTTTTGTAAGCAATCCCCATTTTTAAAACGAAACGTTAAAGTAAGGCCTCAGATGTTTAGAATCCTCACGCTTTTTCGGTTTAAATTTTTTTAACATAGAGCCTCAGCTGTTTTTCTAGCAATCCCAAGCTATTTTTTTTGCTAAAGAAATGTCAAAATAAACCTCAGCTTTTTATAAGCAATCCTCATTTTTAAAACGAAATGTTAAAGTAAAGACTCAGCTTTTTAGAACCCTCACGGTAGTTTTGTTTAAATTGTTTTTTTAACATAGAGCCTCAGCTGTTTTTCTAGCGATCCCAAGCTATATCTCTTTTTTAAAGAAATGTTGAAATAAGCCTAAGTTGTTTGTAAACAATCTTTATTTTCAAAAAGAAATGTTAAAATAAAGCCTCAGTTTTTTAGAATCTTCATGCAATTTTGGTTTAAATTTTTTAACATAGCGCCTCAGCTGTTTTTCTAGCGATACCCATTTTTAAAAAGAAATGTTAAATAAAGCCTCAGCTTTTTAAAATCCTGACGCAATTTTGTTTTAATTTTTTTAACATAGAACCTCAGCTCTTTTTCTAGCGATTCCAAGCTATTTTTTAATGTTAAAATAAGCCTCAGCTTTTTGTTAGCAATCCCCATTTTTAAAACGAAATGTTAATGTAAAGCTTCATATTTTCTCTTTCGACCCCAGCTATTCTTACCTTTTTAAAAAGCTTCAATTTTTTTTCATACGACAGTTCTTTTTCTTCTAGGTATCTGTAAAATAAAACTAAATTTCGTCAGATGCCCTCATGTAACGTTCTTGTTCTTGTCGGCCAAATATTCTTTTATGCCTGTCTCTTTCTCTTTCTATCGATCTGTCAATTCTATCTATTAATCTTTATTTCTGCCAGCCTCCGTCTCACTCGCTCCCACTCCTTTCCATGTTGTTTGAACGTCGTGTGAAGATCATTTATTTAGACGCCGGTAAATCATAAATGTCATCCAATAACATTAAGCACACCTTGTATAACGATAAATATCTTACAAACGCCAGCTGTAAATTAATTTCGATGTCAAAATCATATTTGTTGTGCATTTTTGAAAACATTTTGGAAAATTTCTCGCCTATATTGCAATAGGACTGGGGTTACAAAAAAATATAAACAATAAAATAAAAATAAAATGCAGGATCGCGACACGGTGTACGGCCTGTGTTTCTTTCAGTCCTCAGCTCATGTCAAAAAAGGATTTTAACTTTTTTCCTCTAGAACTAAAATGAAAATCAATCCAAAGATTTAAAAGTTATAGTGCAAACAAAAATCTTGCTAAGAAAAAAAAATGTAGGTACTTAGTTTTTTTACATAAAAAGATACTAGCTTTATAATTTGATCCATTTTGAGACTTGTAAACAAATCTTAAACAGACAGGATGGATGGTTTTCGGCATGGTAGTAATTCACCAGATGCTACGACGGGTTGATAATAGTTTTATTGCTCTTACCGCACTACGGAGCTGCCATTTAACGACTCCCTAGATAGGTTGTCAACTCATGAGGCAATATAAACGTGAGCTCATAAAACAGTCATCAGAAGGCTTCATGAGAATAGCCTAGTCTCTAGACGTCCCGCATCAAGTTTCTACTAATAGAGAACCATCGAATAGAAACTCGACTATTTGCAAATTACCATCTCGTTAGGACACTTGTGATGAGTGACGGTTTAGTTTATGGCAATCAGATGACCGGGACCGTTTGTGAAGAACACTGCTTCGTGTTCCATGTGCGAGTTACAGTCTTTTCGAAGACAGTCATCATCATGCTCGTACCGAACTTATTATCTAGGGGTAGGGGATAGGGATAATATAGGTGGCCATAAGGCCTACTGCACCTCGACCTAAATAGACCTATTGTGCTCGTCTGTTATTACTCACTGGCCTGCTGTTTCAGGTTATTAACCAGCCTCCACAGCTTTGCCAGCGGTTCCTTGGTGTAGGATCTTACTTGTTGTTTTTCTTGTCCTAGTTGCAAGAACCTGCAACTACACAGACCTTCACAGAAACATAAAATGTGTTCTGCGGTCTCCTCCTCTTCCTGGCAGTATCTGCACAGTGTTTCTTCTGTCTGTACTCCTGTCCGGTGCACGTGCTTTCTTAAGTGGTACTTCCCTGTTAGGAGTCAAACCACAACCCTGGTTCAGTTGCGACTGCCTTCCAGTAGTTCTTTTGTAAATTTTACGGATGGTCCTTCTGCGGTATTGTTCCACCAGGTTTTGGACTCATTGAGGATCCATTTTAAGATGCATCCTCTTTTGTGGCGGGCTGCTAGGCCGCAGTAGGGTTGTGGGCCTATAGAATCCATGTTGGCTCCCTTTTTGATAATAGTTTTATTGCTCTTACCGCACTACGAAGCTGTCATTTAACGACTCCCTAGATAGCTTTTCGTTGCCTCTATGCTCCCAATGTCCAGGGACCCAGACCAGGTTCAGATCATAAGTGCCACTTTCTTCCGTCAGGGCCTCCGTTCATTTCCAAACACTCTTTGCCTTCGCCTCGCATGAAGCTAAGGCCTAACATATTGTCATACAGGATATTCGACTGCACTAAGGGATCGAGGATGTTCTGGAAGCTGATTAATGCCTGATTAGTGCTCGACCTCGTGTAGCTCGAGTTGTCACCCATTACTTGGAGGATGTAGGGATTACCACAATGAATTGGCAAGCACGTTCTCCTGAGTCCTGGAACACTTAATGGGCATGTTAAAAAGACGGATTTGACATCGGTCCCCGTTTCCAAAAATCACTGAACAGCTTCAAACCACCCTTGTTGTAGAATGGGATTCTGTTTCACAAAATCCGGTCGCTTATTTACTCGTTACATAGGAGAATCAAGGCCCTCCGGGAGGCCAGAGGTTATTAAAAACAAAATTAAGTAATAAATTGTAAATTAAATTTTAATCGATCACTAAATGATTTTTCGGTGTTTTGGTGAATTTTCTTTTATACCATCACAATTAAATAATTTTTATTGAAACTCAAGATTTCTGATATCATTTACATTAAAATAAGTATGTTGTAATCATTTTAAAGAAAAATTATATATAGTTTGAAAGAAACAACAAAATAAGAGTGTACGGCTTTTTGTCTTGAGTGTATATACAATGTGTATACAGGTAAAGAATAGTTTTGAACCTGGCGTCTTTTTCCGAAGGACGACTGGTGCACGAATCCCGTCCTGAAAATTAGGAGGTTTCCTCGCTTTTTTTATTATTTTTTTTTTTTAAATTCACGTCGCTTCCGACATTTATATGTAAATGTATTTTAATTTTACAATGTAGAGGTTTTGAAAGATTAATTTTTTCAAACAAGAAATCGATTTCTTATTTCAATACATAAATAAAGCTACAAAATCTCAAGTTCGTTTTCAACATTTCAACAAGATGTCCAGAACATAATTGTGTTGTTTGCTTATCGGACAATTTTATGTTGTAATGTTCAATTCTCATTTTCGAAAATGTCGCAAGGTGTGTATGAAGATAATCAAGCAATTAGCATAAACATAAAACCGTATTTATTATATATGCTGATTTGGATGCGTGGTCGTATGTATTTTTTAAGTCAGATCGAATGTTTTTTGCTTGAAATGTCCTCAGCCCGAAGTCTTCGCATTCCGAAACGTTATTCTTGTCGATTAAATCATCGTTAAAAAGCACAAAAACAAAACAACAACTCTTAAGGAATGAGTTCGTGAATTTTAAAAAAGTCTGCATTTTAAAGAGGCCTGGGATAGTATAATTGTCGAAAGGATAAGCAAGTCTATGTAAAAAAGGGAGGCAAAAAAACCATTGCAAAACCGGCAAATCCTGTTTGAACGTTTGAAGGAAACGACATTCACGTCTAGGAGGAACGGAGAACATATTGTTGCATATTTCCCTTTCGGACATCCATCACACCGACTCAGGGTTTTTTTTTTCCAACCCCCAGATAAAAATCAACCCCCCAAGGTTCCAAAAAAACAAAACACAACCTGAATGAAAAATATTATACAATTTTTATTATTTATAAGCTTGAATAGTGTTCCGAGGAGAAAAAAAACCAGGGTTTTCAGGATGGAAAAGTAGACACCTTTGTCAGAAAGGATTTTACATAGGCACGTACGCTTTAAATATGATATTCAGTTCCTTTCACACAAAATTGGATGGAGAAACCTTCACGTTTTTTTTTTTGTCAGGCAAATTTTTTCATCAGGATTCTCCACATCTTTCTCATCTGTCGAAAAATATTTAATAAAGACGATGATGGTGATACGTCCAAGCAATTGTGCCACCATTTGAATCAATTTATTCTTTTACAATCCGATCATTGTCATGCACATTATCCACTCCGGGCCATTTTACGACGAAAGAAAGCCACAATCATTTTCTGACCGACCTAGCCTTCAAATTGATATAGAAACATAGGTGAAGACGTGTATACATAAACTAAAAAAAAAATAATTTCTTTAAATAGATTTTTTCCTTTGTTTTAAATGTATTTCACGGTTGTTATATATACAATAAAAAAAGTAGAAAAGAAAGAAAAAATGGAACGTTAATATTTATAGGGGGGAAAAGGGTCCTGTGGTATTAATAAAAGTTAAATGTCACTTTATATTTATCTAATCTCATTTAATACAATCTTGCGTGTTATTTCATTATCGTAGGTTAAAAAATCGACTGATATACATANTATATATTGAAAATTCATAACTCCTTTCTACATTATCCAATTCCCATTTTATTCAATTCAGTCCATTACCTTCTTCGGCAAGTCTAATTTATCCAACATTCAGCTTGGGTCGACAATGTTATAATTTTATGTCAGTACAAGTGAGTAAAAGAAGGAGGGAAAACAAACAAAAGCTGCCCAGGCGTTTTATTTTTTATTTTCTGTTTTTATGATTTATTTAAGAAAGTTAGGGTTGTGTCAAAATGTTTAGTAAAGATTCATGCAGATCGGTGGATTTCTTTTAAAGTTATCAGATTTTTGTGATTTTCGAATAAAAATATAGGCATTTATCTGGAAGACGAAAATTTTTTTCAGAGATTTATTAGGGTGAAAAACAGTAATTGGGGTAATATTATAAAGTTGAAATCAATACGATAAATACTTCTTTAATCAATCAAAATATTCTCCACTAGTTGAAATACTATAAGTTGAAAAATATAGTCCCAACGTGCTGTAAGCTTTTTTTTATCTTCTCCTCGCCGATGTTTGGAGTTCGAGATGTAAGGAAAAGGGATAAGCATCGATAAAAAAATTGATCGGGAAAAATATCTGGACCTTACCATCGATGGTGGTACAACCATATAGTTTACACAGCGATGGTTTTTTTTGGGTACTCAAACTACAAATTATTTTCATATGCATACATTATTTTTATGTGCCTCTTTAGAAACATAAGCTAATTTTTCAAACTTCGCCATTTCTGAACCTTTGTTAGGAACTTGATTAATAAAAATTATGTTTATTTGTTTAATAACATTTGTTAGGAATTATTTTTGCCGTTGGTTTCATTTATAGTAATATATAGATCTCTCGGTCCATTTTAAATAAAATACGTCTATTGTTAAAATATTTTATGCCTGTGAATTTTATTCAGAATACCTCCTTGCTTTTCTTCCATACTTTGGAAAATATCCATAACCCACCCAAGCCCAATTCCCGTCTCTTGCTCAAAAAAAGTAAAGGTTTAACATGTACGTAACTAAAATCAACCATATCCTTAATTTATTAGGATTAATATATCCAAATTTTATAATGAAACGCTACCGCGAAAGCAATTAAAAAACCGTAGCTTTAAAGCCAATTTATCCTCTAAGCGATTTCTGATTTTCGAATTTTTCTATCCAGCTTTGGAAAATAATCGTTCTGAGGGAACAGATGTTCCACTGAGGCAAACAAACTGAACGACTCCTGGCAGGTTCTGATAGGTCACTTTCATATCAGAAGAATATGGGTCATTCCCTATTCACAAAAGTGGAAATTAGGAAAAACTATAAAACATCGACAGCTCACCATCGATGGTCAAAAAACATCGACACGGTAACAACGATATTCAAAACATCGAACATCGGTCGCCTACCATCGATGTTTTCTAAACATCGACCATCGATGCTCATCCCTAGTAAGGAATTCTTCTATTGCTGTTTTGAGAGCATCTCTTTGAAAAATTTTATTTCTTAGAATACGGCCCAGGGCACAAAAAAGTAGAAGTCGGTGGGAATATGGTGGGTGTTCAGTTCAGCTTCAATTTTTAGCACTTGACGTTTTTTCCACTGTCAATCTTGAAATGCGGAGGAGCATAGGTCTCATAGGTAGGAGCATAGATAGGTAGCATCTATTCATCACTTGGATGGTTTTGTTTGAGTTTCTGATAAAAAAAAAGTCTAACTCTTGACAATGCTAGTTTGCTGTGATTATTTCACCAGGGTTTAAAAAATTAAAATGTACCAAACCACCCATTCCCCACGAAACTGTCAGCATATTTTTTGGGTGCAGGCATGACTTTGCCATCTGCTTTAGCGAGTCATCTCTATCCAACCATTGAGCATGTCTGGTTTAACGAGCCACTTTTCGTCACAAGTAAGAACCCGGTTCAAAAATGGTTCATTGTGATTTGGTGGCAAACGCAACAAATTCTTAACGTTTATCTTTATTGTGTCTAATTCAGACAATTCGTGTGGTACCCATTTATCCATTTTTTTCGTTTTCCCGATATCGCAGTTTTTTGTGATATGCCCTAGTGCTTTTTGAGGGGCAAGTCTCAACCACCGCTCTCAGCTGTTGATTATGCGGTTTGGTTTCCGTCCTACCTCGTTCCTCGTTGTCGAATTCAAAAGTGCCACACCGAAACCTTTAAAACCCCTGGTAAACAGTCCTTTCGTTCGCAGAATCCTCCCCAAAAGCCTTATTGATGTTAAGACCCGCCTCAGTTTAACTAGCCAAATTTAACTTCATAACGAAAAATTATGCGTAATTCCGGTGAGGTCATTGTTGTTGATGAAATAAAAGCAAACCAATGATTGAAGAATTAAGTGGAATAAAAGAGCTTTAATTCGGTATGAATGAAAAATATGTTTGTAAACCTTGAATTAATAAAAGAGGAGGATTAACATAGAAAGTAAACAAAACTAACATTTCATACACACAACGGTACAACCGGTTATGAACCAATTTTGCATTAGACTTTTTTGGGTGAATTCGTCTGGGTAATTTTTTTCTTTGATGTCCGTTGTTCCACACAAAAATTCTTCTCTTCTGTTTTTTGTCCAATTTTCTATTGCATAATTCGGAAAGCTGATTTATCTATTTTGAGTATATATGAATAACTTAATGATTTAAGGTCATTGCAAATAAGAAAAATAAGGCTGAAATCGACAAAAACTTCTCGAACTTTTTATTTTATATACCGATTCTAATTTACAGAAGCGACGTAAGTGCCATTACGTGTAGGCTATAGGGATCTTGATGTAAACAATTACGTATAAAATTACATGTTGATAAGTGGAGTCGCTTCAAAATTTAACATCAAGTTATAAACTTCTCTTGTTCGCCTGTGGGTTAATTCGTTTCGTGTTTTAGCAAATTAGGTTGTAATTTTTTTTTCTTTTTGTCAGAGTCGACCTCGATATTTGATTTTTCCTCAAAAACCTGTTACACAAATTTTCGGTACGATCAAAATATATTGTTTTAACTGGAAATTTTAGCCTTCGATCGATTCACATTTTTAAAGAATCTATTTATGTTTTAGTGGTCAATCGACCACTAATTTCAATTAATTATTCCTTTTATGCAAGGTCCTGGCTGAGATAAAAAAAATCAGTGTCACCAGCGTGATTCGAACCCGCGGCCTTCGGCTAAATACGCCGCGGCTCGACCACTTGAGCTATCGTGACTTCGATCCTCTCGGACACAATTCTCCATCTCAACCTACAAAAGAATGAGAATCCTATAAAGTGCACTTATTTACACAATCCTCACTTAATAAAATAAATCTTAACCGTAGATATAAAATAAAAGGTTGAGGGGGGGGTGTTGTTTGGTTTCATCCTTATTCTTTTTCGTTTTCACGACATAAAATTATAAAATTGCTGACATCACACGAAAGTAGGTAAATTAAGATTTACAAAAAATGTAATAACGAGGGATTTGGTTAAAATGCGGAATTATGAATTTTTTAGTGGAGCAATAGATATCCGCGAGATGTAAAAAACGCCAAAAAAATGTCTTATACAAAATGGATTCAAATATATTTCTATATATGTATTTTTTTTTTAAGCAAAAAACAAAGTTGATATTCGTTTTTCACCCTGAAAAAATTCTCAATACAAATTTTTAGAAATTTTTTTAACTTTTAACCTTCCTTACTCAAAAATCACAAAAATATGTATAACTGATTATTCGGAGGTCGTGAGATGCGGTCTGGTGTGACGAAGGTTTTAGAAAAACATTTTCTTCCTCATGCCAACGTTTTGATCTTTATTGAGATCATCTTGACGGCCTGGGATCTATAAACATTGTTTAAATTTTACAAATACATGTAGGATGTGAAAAAATGAGTTTATCCATATCCATCCGTTGGTACGATAAAGAAAATATTTTTCTAAAACCTATTTTGACCAGACCGCATCTTACGATCTTCGAATAATCATTGACTAACGGTCACTAAACACCACACAAAATATGTATAACTTTGGAACAAATCCACCGATCCGTATGAATCTCTAAAGACTTATAAACTGCGCGTATTGACACAATCTTGGCTTTCTTAAATAAATCTGAACCACAGATAAAAAGCAAAACGTTTAAGGTTCTGTTCTGTTTCATCCTTATTTTTCTCATTTATGATGACATAAAACTATAACAATGTTGACATTGATAAATTAAGATTTCGGAAAAATGTAATAACGTAGAAATTGGACAAAATACGGAAGAGTTATTAATTATTAAGAGGAATTTTTTGTGCCCGAAAATAACCCCCGGCGAGTCAAAACGAAAAATATTCATTTGTTGTTAGATATAAAATCCTATTTAAAGACTTTAAAGAACAACAAATCAACTTTTTTTGCCTACTTTACTGAAAGCTTCTTTTAGTTTTTATTTATCTAATCTCATTTAAACCAATCTTTCATATTATGTCATTATTCTAGGTAAAAAATAACTATATAAAAAATCGAATGATACATAAAAAAACCCTAGAAATACATAAACAACAAAGACAGGAAAGCAACAATACAATAATCAGATCAACACAATACAACAACAAATAACAAAATATAATTGAGTTTGTTTCAAATTTGTCGTTTCGACTTTCATCAGTGGAATCGTTTCAAAGTTATCACAATTGATGTGATTTTCGAGAAAAATCTAAGGCCGAAGCGTGATTATTTTGTAATTGAGCGACGCAGCAAAATTAGATCATTTTTATATTAACAAACAAAGTCGATATTCATTTTTCGCACCCCATAAAAACCTTGAGTATAAATTTTTGTGAAAGTCAAATTTTTTGTTGATTCCCTCTTTATTTTTCTCACTTATAATGTCATACAATGAAACATTTTTGGCTTAGACTGAAAGAGGAAATGCTCTGTCTGCCAATGGTTGTAATATAATTAAATTTGTATAAAACCCAAAGGGGGTTGTAAATAGCTTTTTCAAGCGGAACACCATCAGGAAAACAATTGGCACTTACGAATAAAAAAAAAATGCCTGTTTTTTATTACAAACTTCGGATTTGTTGGTTTTGTAGGGTGTTTGAAACACACCAAACTCAAAAATTTTGGGAAAATCGAAATTTTGTCTGTTCTCAAAAAATTGTTCTTCCTCTGATTTTATCTGTGAAAATCAACAAAAAATGTGATAACTTTGAACCAACTCCACCAACATCTAGGAAACATTAGCTGGTAACTGTATAAAATACACGTAATGTTTCTAACTATCCGTAAATAAATAAAAACGGTAGATATAAAATAAAACTTTCAATTGATTAATCTTTATGTAGGATATTGGTTGAAATGAAAAAGCTAGTGTCACGAGTGTGATTCGAACCCACGGCATTCGGCCAAATCCGCCGCTGCTCTACCACTTGAGCTTTCGTGACTTCGATCTACTCGGACACCAACTTTTCATCTCAACCTACCTTTCGAATTTTCCTTCCTTTTTGCCATTTTGCGTGATCGAGATTAATTAATTGAAAGAAGTTATTTTCTCAAGCGGACCACGAAATATAATGGATAAAATAAAACGTTTGAGGGAGTTTTTGTTGATTTCATCCTGATTTTTCTCATTTATAACGGCATAAAATCTAAATTTGGTTAACATAAGCTGAAAATAAAGAAATCAAGCTTTTCAAAGTTAAAACGTTCGGTTTGTATAGAGGCTAGAAGGGTTATGAATTTTTAAGAGAAACAGGCATCGGTGAGGGGAAAAATTTCTCCCTGCGAAATCAGACCAAATATACCTATCTTTTTTGTTTACAGTAAAAATTCTTATAAAAATGCTTTCAAGGCTACTTCAAACAAATCCGAATTTATATTTTCATAACCAATTTTTTTTTAGCCTACTGGTTTTTGTATCCTTTTACATTTCTACTCTCGTTTAATACGCAACCTGCATATTATTTTCTTACCCAATCCCCACAGATTGATTTATAATAACCCTGATATGTAGACCCAACGAACGTAGAAAAAAATTAAAATAATTAGCAACTGCAAATATTTTTTCTGGCAAGAACGCCCGGGCAAGTGTCTAATATTTTTCGATCTAGTACCACCATAGGAAGTTTCATTAAAATCGGTGAGAAAACCTTTCGATTCGTATTTGTCACTATATGGGTTCTGGGTTCGAATCCCGCCACAGACCATGGCTTTTTTCCTGAGAATAAGATGGAAAAACGATCATCGGCACCGAACGTGATAATTGAATGTTAAGACCTCCTATATGACAATCAATATTACAAAAAATACCGTGAAATCAGACAGTTAAAAGTCTATGAAAATACAGATTAAAAAAGTACTCATGTGGTGAACATTACGAATATCCCGAAAGTTCAATTATTGTCCAAATTATCTTAAGAGGTAAACTTGTCAGGTCAAAAGTGAGTGGAGTGTAGAAACGTTAAGTTAACGTCGTCAAGGAGATGAGACACGTAGAAAATCTCCGAGCTTAGTGTTCGTTGGGCTGTAATGAAATTCTGGCGAATACATATTTGTACAATATGAGAAATATTCCAGGTCGTTGGGGGGTGTGGAATGATGGGGGAGAAAAGGAGGCTCACGAAGAAAATATTTGGCTTGTGCGGACGCACAATCCCGCCAAGAGAACAAAGGGCTGATTTTTTTTTTAATTTTTAAATTTAAAATTTATGGATTCTTGGAAATATCGAGCTCAATTTGCAATTTGTACGGGATGACTTGGCGGATGGATTTGTGGACACAGGTACGAACCAGCCGACATTCTTAAACAGAAGAATGAAAATACAAGGAAAATCTCGACCCACCGTATGGTGGAAAATGGTCATGGATTAATTCAGGGATTATGCCAAATGAATAAAATTAAGGGAAATTGAATTTACAAAGCCTATTGTTGTCGGTGTCGTCTTTCGTTTGTACAAAAATCGTGTAATTAAATATTAATTAATTCCGAGAGTAATGAACTAAAATGCGTTATCAACCAGGAAAATACTCCAAACAAATAACTCTCTCTCTCTCTCTCTCTCTCAAAAAAAAATGTTCGTAAGAGGAAGGGAAGGCTTGTTCCTTAAAGTGACATCCTATCATCTACACTCGGCCGCCATACATAATCCCCTCCCTCCGAGCAAGTCTCAAATATTTCATTTCTAACTGGCTTAAGTTAGTCTTTGCGAAAGTGGGCTATTCTGTTATATATTGGTTAGTCATTGTTTGAGGTCATCAAAGGACTTTTTATACGGGGATGGGCCGGTGAATTTTGATGGATTGAGAAGTTTTATGGGGTAAAGTTGTAAATCACTATATCCTATTGAATGTATTCGTCGTGTTTGGGGTGGTTTGTCGGCTCATGAATTGATGCAATATTGTAGAGGTGAGCAGATGTACAGCTTCCTCCATTTGTCCCCGGTTTTTTAATCATGGTTCAAGGTTTTGGTACAATATTGACCGAAAGAAGACCCAGTGAACGGGATAATCTGGAGTGTTTAAAAAAAAGATTATAAGGAACTAGGATCACACCACTGTGGTCAGAAAGTAGGTAGGATAGGGATGGTTAGTTGGGCCAGTAGGTAGGTTCATTATGGGGAAAAGCTATGATTTTGGGAAGAGTGGACACCTGAGGATGTTTTTTATAGCTGCCTGATGATGAATTTTATGTTTGATGGTGTTTTAGAGGAAAGAAAATTGGGAAAGAACTAAGTCTTGTGTTGTCTTTGACGTGTACGGGATTGCTTAAGTCTTAAGTGTTGGGTCGATTTATGAATTTATGTCAGTATTGTAGAGATGAGTAAATATACTTTTTCGTTAGACCTCGGTGTTTAATGGTTCAAGGTATTGGTCGAGTATGGAAGTTGTCCCAGTCTGAGGGGTTTGAGAAAACAGGCAGGAATCAACGACTATAAGACTGCTAGAGTGGTTGTAAGAATAGGGTTGAAACCATTGCAGTGGGGATCATACATCGTTATAAGTATGCTCTCCACCCTCGGCAATGCACAAACGAGCCCGTTTTCTCTAATCTCTAATCAAAGTTGCAGTCGTGTTGGTAAATAAGTAAACACTTGAACTATTTCGGCTTGAACGCAAATTTAACTTAGTTCGTGAGATGCGGTCTGCGGTGGCGTAAGTTCTCGTCGTTTTCTTTATCGTCCCAACGTTTCGATCTTTATTGAGATCATCTTCAAGGCCCAAAGTGTTTTTTTTTTCTGTGTAGATGTGATATTCTTGGGTCGTGTTGAGAGTGCCATCATTCACTAACGGTCACTAAGCACCACACATTTAACGCAGTTTTCAATAGTATCAACGGATTTGTCTCAAACATTTTAATTTTGGAGTTGTCATTGTTTAGTTGAAGTAAGGTCGTGATTAAAAAATCAGAAAAACGGAATAACTCCGAAACTGTTGAGATTCGGACCAAAGTCAATTAGGACTTTTCGTTCAATTTTGAATGTAGAATCTACTGGCAAACTTTGTAAGACGTATAGCCGAACACCCTGAATATACAGCAGAGTCGCGATAATCCGAGCATAGGTTAATCCGAAGGAACATGTAACCCGAACGGGCGTGTAACTAAAACCATTTCTAACTATCCCTAAAAATCACCACTTCTAAGCATCACTAACCACATCATATGTAGCCATATGTAACTAAAACTAGCAATTTCTAACCATATCTAACCACTCCTACCTATACAAACCACTTTTAACTAGGGCTAATGACCCATACTTTCGAATTGAATACATTTTGAATGTAGAATCTACTGGCAATGTTTGTCACACGAGGAGCCGAATACCCTGTATATCTTGTTTTCTATCTACCTACCTATATGTCTATCTAGCTAACTTCCTACCTTTATATCTATCTGTCATTCTTCCTAACTACCTATCAACCTATCTACCCATTTAATTATCTACATATCTATCTATATAGTTACATATAATGCATATTTTTCTATCTGTCTACTACCTATAAATCTCTCTAACAGATATGTAGGTAGGATAGTACGTAGATAGATGCATCGGTAGCAAGATCACGATACCTATTATATATATATATATATATATATATATATATATATAANTCTATCTATCTCTATCTATCCATCTATCTATCCCTTCCTCTCCCTCTCGCTCCCTCTCCCTCACCTCTCTTTCTCTTCCCTCTCTGCCTTCAATCAGTTACTATTCCTAATTGAAGAGACGTTATCGACCACTTGAAGTCTTTGGTCTAAGTAATTTAATGTATTAATTTTTTTATGTAAGGTTTTGGTTGAAATGAAAAAGTGAGTGCCACGAGCGGGATTCGAACCCACGACCTTCGGCTAAATGCGCCGCTGCTCTACCACCTGAGCTATCGTGACTTCGATCCATTCGGACACCAACACCCATGTAAACCTACAACCTTTCGAATTTTAAAAGTACGACCTCTATACCGGTGGCTCCCAAATTTATAAGTCCTTCCATCCCTCCGACCTACTTTTGGCTATCCCTAGAATTCAGGAATTCCACGGGGACATAAAAACAGCCTAGAATAGCAACCTATTCGAAAAAAAATTTATATAATTAATTGTGTAATTATATAATTAGGCATAAGCTGATAAAAATAATTAAAAAGTTAGTATTAACCTAGAATGAAATTCTAGGAAGTCCAAACCCATTGTTATAGAATCTTCTCAAATCCTCTACCGCCACTCCTTTTATCAACAACCAGCCCCTTCCGGAATGGTTCACCTTCAACCGAAACCGCACATTTCCCAAATTTCCCGTAGGTGTATTACAAACCTCATTCTGCCGGTCCTGGCATATCCTACCTTTCGCCACGCGTAAACTCTCTCCATCCTTCCTCATCTTTCCCCCCTCCGACTACAGTGTAGTCAACAAGAATATCGTCTGAAAAGAATCGTTGTGTCAGAATTATTTTCGGCACTCCCCGACGTCCAGTCACACACCTTCAGAACTATCCTCGCTTTATTCCTTCTTCCATAATTTGTCTTATCTACGTCTATCTAAGGTCTTTTCCTTTACCAATCCATAAACTCTCATCAACCTCCCTATATTTTCCAGCTACTTCTATTCAAATCTTAACACCCGCTCGTTTCTCAATGTCCCTATATCTTCCTCGACATAAAACCTCCACATTTGAGCGATCCTTCCTAGCTCTAGCCACAAATCTTGGGAATTCTCTTTGCCAATCCAAACCATCAATATTACTTTTTGACACTAACTTCCCAACCCAACCCCCCTTTTGAATTTTCCCTAGAGCAGCGGCGTATCTAGCCGAAGATCGTGGGTTCGAATCCCGCTCGTGACACTTTTATTATCTCAACTTAAAAACCTTAATTAATTGAAATATATTAATTGGTCAAGCGACCTCGAAAACAATTGTTATTAAAGTGAATTGTTATTATTATTATACGTCCTAGAATAAATTATTTTCTCTCTTTCCTTCCCTCCCTCTCTCTCTTACTCTCTCTTTTCTCTATCTCTCTCTCTCTCTCTCTCTCTCTCTCTCTCTCCCCCTCTCTCTCTCCCTCTTTTATTTGATAATTTATACAACAGATATAATAAGACAGTTTCCAAAGTCAATTAACCTTCCTTTTATCAGACTTGTTATTTACAAGTTGGGTGTTTCAATGTCGGTGTGACCTTATAATTATGTGTTTTTTTCTTTTCAAATCACATTTTATTACACGTTTTTCAACAATGAAAACCCGTCCAGACCGGCTCGGACAGGTCCTTTGGCTTGATCCGATCTGTGCCAGACAAGAAAGCAGGAAATTTAAAAGATTTGCACGAGTGGTTTCCGTAATCCGGTCGAGAATAATACTGAGTTTAATTTTTTGGTCACGTGCGATCAACTGACCGGTGTAATGTCTAATCTCGACATATCCAGAGATGAATTTCACGGTAATACTGCAGAGTGATATACAAGGGGGAAGAGAGGCTTTTCTTATTTATTTATGGCCCTTGATCAGATGGATTTTAAGAAACTTTATTCTTACTTTGGGGGCTTCGGAACAAATTGCACATTACGGCCTAGAATCAAGGTTAGAGAGATAAATCAGTGTAGTTTGGATAATGGGTTGTATAATGTGAGATTATTACTAGTCAGAAAGTGTAAGAACGATAAGTTTCTTTCTTGATGTTAATTTTACGAAAAGAACATTCGTTCACAAAAGAATTAATTTAACAGTTTAGATATATCGAGAACTTTTTTTACTCATGAATAATCTGGATGGACCGGTACGGTCTGAATGAAAAAAGACAAATCGGATTTTATAAGACAGCGCCAATTTGTTAAAGTGATGCCAGAAGTCGAGGATTGTTGGCTTAATGTGAAAGTCCAGGTGACGAATGGGGTAACAACCCGTCGAAAATCACTTTTAGAAATTAAAAGGACGTCTTGGGAAGAGGGAAGGGAAAAATATATCATGGCCGAGAGACGAGGAGGCGAATTTTCTCCGAGGATGAAGTGAAAAGCGCGATATTTCAACGAGGCGATATTTACAACTAGCCCTCCCCCGGTTTTTTCTTAATTGGGAAATTAGCACAAATGGTGCAGATAATTAAAACAACTCTGAGCCGAAGAATGAGGCTTTTTCTCGCATTTTTTCCTATGAGAGCAGTCTTTTCCAATTTTAAAATCAATTTTCATAGTCTCTGACAAAAAGTGAATTTGAAAAATTGAACCTCATCAAAAGAAGATCTGATTATAAAATAACAATATAAACACCATTTTTTATCTGTTCTTTACGCGTTTTCATGCACAATAAAAAGTTGATTAAGCACAAAATCAACTTATGGACCTAAATTATCTATTATTTCTCACGCCCCGTATTGACAATACTTTTAAACAATTCTCACACAAAACCTCTATTTTTATTTATTTATTCATTTTTTTTAAACGCCGGTATTTCAACTACGAGATCATATAAACCCTCGGGGTGCCGACGTTTTTGAAAAAAGCTCATTTGTAAGAATGTCGGGTTCGAATGCAGGGCCGCTGGATTCGAACCAGGACCTTTACCTTACAATGATGAGCTCCGTGACAACGCCTAAACCCTTGCGGCCACCGACACCCCCAAAACCTCTATTTTTTTTTTAAGTTCGTGATATTCATATCTATAAATTAATTAATTTTGTTTATTTATTGGGTTTTGTCGCTCACAAAGAAAGTGGTTAAATAAAATATTCAATCGGAAAACATAGTACTTTTAGATCTCACACACATCGCTTTGTTTATAATTCATTCTCAGTCTAGAACCTAAATTGTGTAATCTATTTTTCACCTCATATTGAAAAAGAGCCATTAGTTTTTTAAATAATTCCCTTGGAAATTTTTTTAAAAACAATTTTCATACAAGAGGTCAGGTTTTTAAAACTGTTCCTCATGCATCATATCGATAAAATTCATTGATACACTATTTATTTATCAAGCATTCTCACGCACAAAAAAAGTGTTTTAATAAAAAATTCAATCGATAAACATAGTACTTTTAGATGATCTCACGCACACCGCTATGTGTATAATTAATTCTCAATCTAGGACCTAAATTATTTAATCTATTTCACGCCTTACATTGAAAAGAGACATAAGTTTTTAAATAANTTTTAGATGATCTCACGAATACCGCTTTGTTTATAATTAATTCTCAATCTAGGACCTAAATTGTTTAATCTATTTCACGCCTCGTATTGCAAAGAGCCATCAGTTTTTGTAAATAATTCTCTAGGTACAATTTTTTTAAACTATTTTCAAACAAGGCGTCAGGTTTTACTGTTCTCACGCACAAAAAAAGTGGTTTAATAAAAACTTCAATCAACAAACATAGTACTTTTACAGGTTCTCCCGCACATCTTTTTATTTATAATTATTTCTCCATCTAGAACCTAACTTGTTTGACCATTCCATATTGAATATTGCCAACATTTTTTTAAATAATACCCTAGGTACTTGTTTTTTAATGATTCTCATGCAAGTCTTTAAACTTATTTTCATGTAACAATTTGTACAAATAATTCTCACGCGATGTCATTTCAAACATCTCACCCACAATTCTTTAAACTAAACTCAGTTGTTCACTCCTTCTCAAGCACTAAAATTTTGTCAAGTTATTTTCTGAAAAGCCAAAACTTTTCATTTTCTCACGCACCATAGTTCAATGGCAATTACCGTATTAAACTTCAATTTTTAGTCATCGATGTTTTGTTGAACAATTCTCACGCAAAATTTAACTTTTAATACTTCATCACGAACCATATTTCAAACACATTTATCACGTTTAACCTCGAAGTTCCAATAAGTACAAATTTTTCTCAAATAATAGTTAGGAGAAACCTTGAATTTCAGCCATTCGGATATATTTTAATTCATTGTCATTCTAAGATTAAACCACAAGTTTTAAAATTTTCGCACGCATAAAAATTTAATAGCTATTACATTAAATTTATTTATTTATTTGTACGTTCGAACAACAAATAACACTTTTCATCTGAACGATTCTCAGGCAGAATATTCTGTAAATTATACTCAGATTAAAACAAAACCTATCCAGTTTTCTCACGCAAACGATTTTAAAGGCGATTAAACCGCAAAATTTTGACCCTTCGTACGTTTCTTTTTTCAAATAATTTTCCCGCGAAACCGTAAATTTTAGACATTTTCGTACACCATATTTTAAACGTAATTTTTACACTCAACCTCCTCAGTATTTTAGGTAATTCTCTAATTAATCCTTTTGAAAATCTTCTCACGCATTCAATTTTAATGGCGAGTTCAAATTAAATCTAAATACTTTATTCATTCAGAGGTACATTTTTCTTAAATAATTCTCACGCGAAAGGATAAATTTCAAACATTCTCACGCACCATATTTTAAACGTAATTTTTACGCCAAACTTTAGTTGTTTTTTTTCGATTACCTTCGACTAACCATAACTTTTCACCCAATTTTAGAGGAAATTGGCACATTAAACTTAAATTGTTTAATACTATAGTTTTCTTGAATAATTCTCTCTCGAAACCTTAAATTTTAAACCATTTCACGCACCATTTTTTAAATGTTAATGTTCCCACTAAATCTCAGTTTTTCACTTACAGGTACAATACTTTTTTTTAAAAATAATTCTGAGATTACACTAACATCTTTTTTGTCTGTTATAATGTCAAAATGATGTAAACTTTAATCGTGAAAATTTAACATTCTCAGGTAACACTTTTTTAACATTTATGTCACATGGTTATCCAAAGCTTAATTTTCAACCTGGCAGTATATTGTTAACCAAAGAAATTTTACAAATTTACATAATTTAATGAAGCCCGGGATATTTTTTTTTTTTTTATTTGTTTCGACAAAGTTTTTAATTCAACAGGAAAACAAAAGTTTCCACCTTAAGAATTGTATTGAAACAAAGTTTTGTTTTGTATTCAATTGTATAACCAGGAATGAATATTACTTTCTAACTTTTTCCAAAAAGTGAATCAATATAAATAATTCAATAAACCTTCAAAAACTGTTTAATGTCTGGATTGGCCTAATCCCACAGTGTAAATAATGGATATTCATGAGGTTGCGTTTTTTTTCTGTTTTTTTTTTTTTTTTCAACGGACCGGAGGCCATCCGAAGTGGAAAACAAAGAAATTAAAGTCGTTACATTGTTGCGTCAAACTCAAACTTGAAGAAAAAAAATGCAAGCAGGGGATTTTTTCTTTCTATTATGTAAAACCGTAAGCAATGGGTTATCAATTGTCTGAATATCTTGTTAATAAGCAATTTTAAACTTTCATTTTATCGTCCAAGCCCGTGAAGCCAATGCTTATAACTTCAACCGGTGCAAATATTTAGAGATACTTTATTAAGGCCTCTGGGAGCATTAAATAATCAAAGACTTTCTCATTTCCCGAAAAGGTTTTGAGTTTTCTTTCAAACAGGGTTGCAAATGTCGCCCCTGATGCCTCTGTTTTCTGATAATCAAAAGTCTACTTCCATTCCCGATTAAAAGGTTTAAAGAAAACAGAAAAATCAGCTATTATTTCATACCCATTTATAAAGCCAATTCAACAAATATTTAAAACCCTCAAAGCACCCGGCATCCACGAGTCTTCAGTCACACTGTACGCCGAACTTTGCCCCTTTTCCTGCTTATTTACAATGTTCACATACAGAGAATCGATTGATCCTTGAGGACACGGTGAAATTTCATTTTAATTTGGCCATGGGTGAAAAGCTTTTACTTCAATTAAAACGGGTCCTTCGGGTGTCTAAAGATTGATATTTCACCTAGAAAACAACACAGGTCACATTTGTTCAGATCATGTATAAATTCTTTCTAAAAGATTGTATATTTCATGCTTTATATCAAATTATTAAAACAAAAATGTCTTGCATAAACAAAAGTTTATATTGTTTTGAAGTTGTGAAGCCCGAATGCGCCAGAAAACAATAAAACAGGCGAGAGGCTTTAACAAGAAAAGTTGAACTTTCCAGTTCCATTGTTCAATCATCAGCTGCCATCTGCGCTTGGTACATTCACTCTGATAAAAAAAAATATATATATATATATATATATATAATTTNAATTAAAATTAAAAGAGAAAAACGACATCCTGCTCAAAAAAGTTTTAGGCAAATTTGTCACAAAACTTTAAAGGCATTTGATTGATTCTATTTAAAGTAACACGTAAAACACGAAAAATTACAGTTTTTCAGAGATACATCTAAAGCCCAAATTTTTTGAACATATTTGCGAATAAATGACATATTTTGTATACAACAGCAGCATTGAATTTGATCTATATGGCTACAAAACATCAATTAATTCAATTTACTATTTGCAGTTCCTCTAGGCTACGGCATGAGTTCTACTCTTTTTAAACTTAACATAACTTCTTGCTGGACGGCTTTTCCCAGGGGTCTAGCTGTTTTACTTATTTATTAACAATTGATTCTAATTGGTTTAATTATTAACCTTCAGTGCATTTTTTCTTTGAGCACTTTCAGGGCTGTCACATGCTCTTTTTAAACTTAAAACAACTAAATATCGAACAGCTTTTTCTAGGTGTCTGATAATTTGACTTGTGTTTTAACAATTTCGTAACTAATTAGTTTGATTATTTACTCTAATTTAGCATTGTATAAATTCATTCTTTTTTTATCTAAAATTTTCTAGTATTGTATAAACTCATTATCATAATTTTTCTTCTTCATCCTTCATGAATTTTTAAAATTCAAAAAACGTTTATAAACCCCAGACTCTGAAGATGATCTCAATAAAGTTGTCACGATAAAGAAAATATTTATCTAAAACACACCAGACGGCACCTCACGATTTCCAAATTATTAATTATTTACCTTCAGTACTAATATTTTCCCCTTTGATCACTCTCAGAGCTACGTCATAAGCTCTGCTTTTTTTAACTGAACATAACTTCAAAATATTTTGCTTCTTCGACACCTTGGTCAGGTTTGTGTTTGGTTATCAATTTTATAATAATTTAGTTCTCTAATAATATGGCTTTTTGTACGAATAATTTAAAAAAAGAATTCTCCTGGCTATGTCCTAGATCTTGTAGATTTGTAACGTGCCGATTTTAATTATACACTTAAAATACATTGCCTTCCTTGATGATTAATCATTTTTTACTTTGCTAAAAGTCCATGTTCCACTTAGTTCTGCTATTTTTAACGAAACATATCCTGGACATATTTGGCTTTCCTTGATGGCCGATTTGTTTCACTACATTAATTGTGAATTTTTTTAATAAATATTTACCTGGCGTTAAAATATGAATATAACAGATTCATATTTTATTCAGCGATTTAACTGCAATTAGCATAATCCGGTCGCTATTTGTTATTCCGTTTCGTTTTAAAATAAAATGAGTGTCTCGACAAGCTTTGATTGTTTTTCGTGCATTAATTTTTTCGAAAGGGGTTTTTCAAATTAAACTTCACTGATTCATTGATGCGAATATCGCCTTCTGTTTCGAAATTGTTTTCGGTTCAAACTCACTTAGTACACAGGTCCTCTTTATTATGTAAGTTTAACTCGAACCCCTTTTCACATTTTCCTTTTCAGTGTTGCCAAGATGGCTGGGGCCGATTTCAAAGCTAAACTTTCCTCCAAATTGAACTGTATTGTTTGGTAAAACCCGACTGTTAATTGGCCGTACCGACTGCGCGCCCCTCCGGTTAATTCACGTTTTGTCGTTCACCTTACTGGCAAAGCAATTTATTTCCCTGTGATCGGAAAACGGCCTTCTTATCTGCCCCTACCGTCAGCAGTAAAGGGAAAGAAAATTACTTGAATTTTAACCACCCTCGCTTCTTGAAATAGTCGTTTTATCATTTGATCAACTTCGCCAACATGGCCTGTCAACGACAGACTGGAAAACACCCTCATTAAGAGTACCAGCACAAGGGGGGAAACAATTACAATGCACATTAAAAAAAAATTAAAAAGTAAACTCACTCAACACTCAACACAACGCTGTTTATCAGCCTTGACAATATTTAAAAATGTGTAATTTTCTTTCAGCTCGCCAAGCTGTTCTCATATAGCTGGACATTGGGCATATTCCTCTGCAAGATGGTCCACTACATGCAGAACGTGTCTGCCATATGCTCAGTCTTTACTCTTACAGCCATGAGTGTTGAAAGGTAAATTATGAAATAATTTTATAAGGTGATTTTTTTATCTTAACGTTTATTCTTATCAATTAATTAATCTTTATGTAACGTATTGGTTGATATGAAAAAGTTAGTGTCACGAGCGGGATTCGAACCCACCGAAGGTCGACACCTTACATAAAGATTAATTAACTGAAAGAAGTTATTTGGTCAATCGGACTACGAAATCTAATGGGTTTATCCATATATTGAAAATTTTAGAATAATCCAACTTTTTAAGAGTGGTGTTTAGTGATCGTTAGACAATGATTATTCGGAGATCGGGAGATGCGGTCTGGTGCGACGTAGGCTTTAGAAAAATGTTTTCTTTATCATGCCAACGTTTCGATCTTTATTGAGATCATCTTCAGGTCTCAAAGTGTTTATTTTCCGTGTAGATGTGTCATTCTTGTGACTCTCAACACGTCACACAAGTCCCCACCGAAAACAAACAATTTCAGCCCTGATGATGATCTCAATAAAGATCGAAACGTTGGCATGATAAAGAAAATGTTTTTCTAAAGCCTACGTCACACCAGACCGCATCTCACGATCTCCGAATAACCATTTTTTTTTAAAATTTCCATAGGAGTTTTTATATTATAAATTATCTTTTCCGTTCGGAAAAATACTTTTTTAGTTTACCACCAGAGAAAAAAGGTTTCCAAGAAAAATATAATAAAACGTTTTGAATACATCCTTCCATTTTTCCTCTCTCCCATTATATACGGGGTCAATTATTATGAATTAACGTTTCCTCTTTTCGGTACAAATCGCCGGCCCATTGTACGCCATCAAAGTGAGTAAAATTTGAAAACGGCAGGGGGTCGAAAAAGCCACCCTATCAGCGAGACCGTGATTGATGACAAGAAGGTATTCATGTGTTCCGCTCCGCTGGGCGACTTTGTGTGCCATTCAAAGTCCCCAAGTTTCGTCAAGTTCTAATGATAAACTTAAGCTATAAAAACATTAAAATTAATATAAAAGAATTTTTATTTTCGAATTATGAAAAAAATTGTAATCTATTTCACAGAACGTTGAAGAAACCCCTGCCGTATCCATAATAGGCAATCACGCAAACCAGCAAAGCCGTGCGTTCGGCGTTCTTTGACAATTATCCCTTTAACGCTTGCATTTTATGAAAAGCAAAGAGGCAAAAAATAAATAAAGCACGTTTTAACAAAATGAACCTATTCTTTATTTAAGGATTAATTGAAAACAATGTCGGTTTAAAAAAAATTAATATGTCCAAATATGAAGAAAACCCTTAAAACAATATAATTAACAAGTCGTTTTTCGTTTTACATAATTTTTTTCAAGAAATACAATTTTTCTCAGTAAACTGATTCATTAAATATCCTATAAGTTATCACTGGGTGTGTGTTTTCTTTCATACCGACGATTGTTTATCTTTGGTTTCTCTATGTGCTAGTTTGTCAACCGTTTTTATAACATTTTTAAACTTGAAGGGACGGATAGTGAGTTTTTGCTTTCTGCCCGCGACTTTAAGTAAATTATTTGTGGCTTGGGTGGCTAGAGATTGCTGGTAGAAATGACCAACGGCTAGGTGTAGTTAGAGATGATTACAGAATGTTAGATTTGGTTAGTTAACGTTTAGTGATAGTTCGAGGTGGTGAGGAATGATTACAAATTGTTCGTATAGCCTAGAAATAATTTGGTACTGCTTGAGAAGGTCAAGAATGGTTAAAGGTGGTTACAACCGGAGTGGAGTTTGTAAGGGATAATAAGGAAATGTTAGAAAATGTCAGAATGATTTGGTACAGTTAGAGATAATTAAGAATAGTACAAAGAAGTTAAGAAAAGTCAGAAATGGTTAGAGGTTTAGGTATGGAATGGTTAGACAAGGCCAGGAATGGTTAGAGATCGTTAAGAATGGTTTGGGACGGTTAGGATTGATTGCAGTTAGTTAGGGAAAGAGGGGGTCAGGTATGGTTATCCATGGTTAACGTTCACCAGGGAAAGTAAGAGGTTTTTTGTCTTAATGCAAAGACCAGTTACGAATGTTAGCATAGGTAGAGATAGGGTCTTTGAGAGATGGTCAGAAATATGTATGGAAGATTAGAATTTATAATTGTAGATAATTATGAAAGGCTAGGAATGGTTTAGGATGGTTTTGGCAGGTTAGTCCTAGTTCACGGCGCCTTCGCAGACAGACTCTGGGGGCATTGATACCAACTGATGCGCTTATCCGTAGTATAATGAGAATTCAACATGTTTAGCATGAACAAAAACCTCAAAATTTTTCTCTCCTTCATCCCACCCAAAACCCGGTCACGACCTAAGTCGTAACGCCTGGAGGGAAGGGTCAGAACACTATTAAGTTAGAGCTCACTTCGACGTAGTAAAATTTCTGATATAACTTCACGAAGGAGAAAAAAAGTCGAGAATGGAGAGAGTACAGACCCTGCGTTGAAGATTGCTGAAAGCTGAAACCCTCTTTAAAAGACCAAAGGACCAAGCATTGGTAGAAAAAATGGTCAGGATGGACAAAATTTTGTTGCGATGATCCCATTATTTTAATGTTCTATGGAGTGAGTTAGTAGTGTCAGAATAATAATTAGGTTAATATATTTAATAATGAGTTTCAAATAATTAATCTCTATATATAAGGTACCTGTTGAAATAAAAAAGCCAGTGTCACGAGCGGGATTCGAACCCACGACCCTCGGCTAAATACGCCGCTACTCTACCACTTGAGCTATCCTGACTTCCCATCTCAACCCACCTTTCGAATTTGAAAAATGGCAAAAAGTAGGGAAAGTTCGAAAGGTGTGGTTGAGATGGGAAGTTAGTGTCCGAGTGGATCGAAGTTAGGATAGCTCAAGTGGTAGAGCAGCGGCGTATTTAGCCGAGGGTCGTGGGTTCGAATCCCGCTCGTGACACTGACTTTTTTATCTTAACTAAAAACCTTAATTAATTGAGTGATATTAATTGGTCAAGCGGACCACGAAAAATAGTGAATTTGATGAATTAAAATGAAGTATACTTCACTAAAGCTCTCCGTGGCCATTTCATTTGTCGCCGAGAATCAAATAGTCTACACGACATTTGAAAAATGGTAAAAAGGAGGGAAAATTCAAAAGGTGTAGTTGAGATGGAAAGTTAGTGCCCGAGTGGATCGAGGTCACGATAGCTCAAGTGGTAGAGTAGCGGCGTATCAAGCCGAAGGTCGTGTGTTCGAATCCCACTCGTGACACTGGCTTTTTTATCTCAATTAAAAACCTTAATTAATTGGTCAAGCGGACCACGAACTCTAATGAATACTTAATAATAATAATATCTTTATTTATGGCAAGCCAATTTAATTTATGTTATATTTGATTATCTATATTATACCTATATTTATTTACTCATGTGTACATCTATATTTCTATACAGGATGTCAGTTTTTAGATGGCCCGGCTGAAAAAAAAATTTAAAAAAGGGTTTGATATTTTTTAGTCTAGTTTCAAATTTTTACCTTATTTTAGAGCAAAATAATACAGGGTACCGCACGCTCAGTTCAACTTCAAAATTTCAAGTATGACCCTGTACAACCTGACAAATCATTTTAAAGGATTTTTAACGTTGAAAAGAAGGTGATATCGGATTATAATTTGGTCAAAAAATGACCAAGTTATTTGGTTTGTTATTTATCACATTTCCTGTTCGAACGGCCTGGCCTTGCATAAAGATGCAAAGATTTGCTTATTTAATAGCTCTTATTTAACCGTTAATAGAAAATAAAATATTTTTAGACGTTAAAATCTTGATTTAATTCATTTTTCACTCGTTAGTAATGAATCGACATCAAAACAAGGAAAAATAAAATATTTTGAGCGAAATATAATTATTTCTAAGTAATTACTAGGCAGACAAAAAGGGAAAAATTATATTGATTTCCAATATTATGTGTGATTAAAGCCTACCATATTAGATAAATGTGTACGTATAAAAACTTCAGTATAAAATTTTTTTATAAGTGTTACAAAAGTCCTTGTGTGTACATACATAATTTCTGATTAAATATTTAGATCATTAAAACGCGCACTCCTTGCAGCTCCGATAGCTCTCTCTCTTTTGAGATTCCTTTGTTTAAAAAACTGTAACATCACCTGAACATAATATTTTACACACAATAATATTTCAGCTCTGGGAGAAAAACAATATCTCTGGGCCATTTGTGTACTACATCCAGCCAACACTAACCACCTTTCTTATGTAAATTATTTTACTTAAATCAAAAGTCTGTTGAACATCTTTCAAATACACCCCTATTGCATTTATACAATCGCCAACTATAAATGAACATATAGTATATATATATTTTTTATTATTATTCTTTTTTTTTTACAACTGCATTCATTCGATGCAATAAGTAAATCAAATAGTAAATACATACCAACAATAGAATGGAAACGTGAACAGCAACCACCCAGCGTTGGAAGCCGTTATAATAAAAACATGAGTGGGATGTACCTTATGACCGACCGGTGCTCGACCGACGTCGAGTAGTGAGGTTGTCCCTGGGTGTTTGTAGCGGGACTGGCAAGATGAGCAAGAAGAGGAATGTTTAGGTCGGTATGGATGGTGTGATTGGAACAACATAGAAGACTACTGTTCTGAGGACTTTAGATTGGATGGATTGGATTCTGTTAAGAATCGAACATTTAACAGTCCCATAGAGTTCAAGTCCGTATGTCCAAATGGAGTCAAGGAGGGTATTGTAAAGTTTTCTTTTGTCATTGAGAGTTAAGTTCGTATGTACTGTCTGTGCTGTTGAGTCGTGTTTGGGGTCAGTTTTTTCCAGCCTGAAATCATAGCGATTGAACAATGTGCCAGAGAAATAAAAGGCTAGGAATACATTCCAGGAAGATAGTAATTTTCTCTGAAAGCCAAGCAGCAACACTCATGCGAGGCGAAGGCAAAGATTGTTTGGATGTATGGAGGCTTTGACGGAAGTCAGCGACACTGATGACCTGAGCCTGGCATGGGTCCCTGGACATTTGGCATACAGGCAACGAAAAAGGTTGACATGTTGGCCAAAAGGGGAGCCAACATGGACTCTATAGGCCCAGAACCCTACTGCGGCCTAGCAGCCCGCCACAAAAGAGGATACATCTTAAAATAAATCCTTAATGAGTCCAAAACCTGGTGGAACTACAGGTATGAGGCACGCGAAGAGATTCATAGAAGGAACCATCCGCAAAACCTATAAAAGAATTACTGGAAGGCAACCGCAACCGAACTGTTGGTCTCCTGACAGGACATTGCTACTTAACAAAGCACATGCACCGGATAGGAGTACAGACAGAAGAAACATTCTGCAGATACTAACGGGGAGAGGAGGAACCGCAGAACACATTTGTTTCTGTGAAGGTCTACGTAGGTGCACGTTCTTGCAACTAAGACAAGCAAAATCACAAGCAAGACACTAAAGAGCCGCTGGCAAAGCTGTGGAGGCTGATTAATAACCTGAAGCTGTCCAGTGATATAAATAACAGGGGAGCACAATAGATCTATTCAGGTCGAGGTGGAGTAAGCCTAATGGCCGCCTCTTTTATCCCTATCCCCTATCGCAACAGGAATTATATACTTTTTTGAGATGGCCCGGCTGAATTTCTCTTGAACCAATCACTGTTAAAAAAATACGTTTTTAATATTTTTTTAGTCTAGTTTCAAAGTTTTAGCTTTTTTTGGAGAAAAATTATATAGGGTACCTCAGGCCTACTTCAACTTCAAAATTTCAAATACGACCCTATACATACGGACACATCATTTTAAAGGGTGTTTTAAGCTGAAAACATTGGTGCAATCGGATTTTAAAATTGGTTAAAAAAATGACAAAGTTATGACAAAAAATTAATCTTTATGTAAGGTATTGGTTGAAATGAAAAAGTTAGTGCCACGAGCGGGATTCTAACCCACGACCTTCGGCTCAATACGCCGTTGCTCTAACCACTTGAGCTAACGTGACCACTGGTTAGAGCAGCGGCGTATTGAGCCGAAGGTCTTGCGTTCGAATCCCGCTCGAGACACTGACTTTTTTATCTCCACTAAAAATCTTAATTAATTGGATTGAGAAAGATATTAATTGGTCAAGCGGACCACGAAAACTAGTGAATTTACAGTAAAATGTTCAGCTCCTCGTCGAAACTACGCTGCCGGGTTTTTTTTCTTCATAACTTTGTCATTTTTCGACCAATTTAAAGTCCCATAGCAGCATTGTTTTCAGCGTAAAAAAATCCTTAAAAATGGTCTGTCAGGATGATAGGATTGTATTTGAAATTTTGATCTTGAACTGGACTTGAGGTACCCTGTATAGTTTTTGTCCAAAAAAGGGTAAAATTTTGAAACTAGACTAAAAATATTAAAGAAGTATTTTTTATGATAGCGTCATTGGTTCAAGAAAAATTCAGCCGAGCCATCTAAAAAGGACACACTGTATATAAGATTGTACCCCATTTATATTTTTTTTTTATTTATTAGTTTGGTAAGTGTATTTATTTTTTTAAATTGTAATTTTCAGTTTATATACAGTCTCGTGTATCTCGGGTCTAGAATATACTGTCTGGGTGGATAATAATGTTAATAAGTTTGATCATGTAGTCATGATATCCCTCGCTGCGGCCTCTCTGCATAAGTTGATTTTCAATTTGTAGCCAGCCTTTGTGTCATCATATGTGTTCAGTTCCTATCAGCCCCAGGATTTAGTTTTAGTGAGAAATAGTTATAATAATCAATTGGGTTTCGTGGTCCGTTTGACCAAACAAATTCTTTTCAATTAATTAATGTTTAAGTAAGGTTGAGATAAAAAAGTCAGTGTCACGAGAGGGGTTCGAACCCACGACCTTCGGCTAAATACGTCGCTTCTCTACCACTTGAGTATCGTGACTTCGATCCACTCGAAAAATGGCAAAAGTGGTGAAAATTAAAAAAAGGTGGGGTTGAGATGGGAAGTTGGTGTCCGAAGTATAATTAAATTGACTTGAATGAACTTGAACTTGTTGTTGAATTTATTTATATGCCAGAATCGTTTGAATTTTTTTTAAAGATTTGACGAAATATTGACGAAAAACGCCTTCAGAGTCTGAAGTAATCACGCGATACAGGAAAGTCGTGCTTGTTTTATTTTACTTTAATTAGCTGTAATCTATTTGTGAAGAATTTAAACAATCATCAAATTTTAAGAGAAGCAATTAATTTTTGTTTTTGGCCTGAATGAAAATCGGATCATGTTTCAGGTCTGGGATTTTTACATTCGGCCAGAATTCTAATACTACTATTTTTTGTTAAATGTTTTGACCTTTTTATTTAAAGCAGATGACAGTTTTATACATAATTTTTAATAATTTTTTTTAAGTGGTTTAAGTAGTTGAATGTACCGATGGGCTTTGGTCATCTCTAGCGCTTACCCATAATCGTATGGATTTCATCCGTTTTTCGAATCTCTTTTAACTGGTCGTGGTAAAGCTCCATGTTCCTTTTCATTATGTCCATGCAGGGCCCAAGGAGCCGTTCGAAGGCTTCGACGTCAAGGTAAGCGAGCCTGACGATGCACCGGGCCTTTGCAGTGGCCGTCCTGGGCTTCTTCATGACGAGGGCGATCTCTCCGAAGTAATCTCCCTTGTTCAGGACGCCCACGGACAACTCATGGCCCTCGTCGTTTGTCACGAAGACCTCGACGACCCCCGACTCGATGAAGAACATGCCGTCGGCTCTTTCCCCCTGTTTTATTATCTTCTCCCCGGCCGAGTAGACCTTGGGCTCGAGGGTGTCTGCGAGGTCGAGACGTTCGTAAGGCTCCAGGGCTGAGAGCATCGGCACTTTCTCGATCAGGTCAGTGTAGAGTTTGCGCTTTTTGAAAGCCCCGGTGAGGACGATCCGCCTGAATGAGTCCCTCTTCATCACCCATAGACGACCGTCCGTCTTCGCTGTGACGGTCGCCGAACGGGGCTGGTTGTACATGAGAGCCAACTCGCCGAAACTTCCTTTGTGCTGGTAGGTTTTAATAATCATGACTTCTTTACCAATCCGCCTTGTGGCCACATACACCCCGGAGTCTATGAGGTAGAAGTAGTCGCCATCGTCGCCCTCCTTGATGACTTTTTCACCGGCTTTGACGCGTTTTTCGAACATGGCGTTGATCACCTCGGCGAAAGACTCCTCCTGGAGGCTTTTGAACAGCATGACGCTCTTCGCCTTGACGTATATGTCGTGCCGTTCACTCGGCAGCTTCTCGAACATCTCGATCCCGTGGTCCTGCTCGATTTCAGGGTCGAAAGCCTCGGCGAAAACCGTCTTCCTCCGGCTCGTCGGCGCATTAGGTGTCACCTCTTGTTCCTCGTCCGGTTCGAGCTCGGCAGTTTCGACGGAGCTCACGACGACCCCCCTTTCCTTAAGGTGGCGAAAGTACGTCAGGCCGAACTCGGCCAAATCGTCAGGCTGTTCGAGGATGAACTTATAGGCGAAGTCCTGAAGCACGTCTTTGAAGTCCGACTCGTACCTGTACGGCTTGTCGGGTTTGACGGTCCTTCTGCAAGCCATATCAGTTTGAGAATTATGGACAAAAATCCCAATGAGAGAGAGAATCTATTCAACTGTATAATGCAAGAAAACGGCCTAAAACAAAGACTCTACAGGCAAACCAGAAAATTCTTAATAAAAGTATAATAAATCCACTTTTCACTGTGTTTGAATGTTAATAAATTATAGCAGATGTTATACAAACATCTTTTCTCTAGTTTTTTTAAACAACAGTATTATGTGTTTTTGAAAATAACTTAGTTTGTCGGAAGAAGACATTATAGTAGAGAGGGTGATCATCAGTACTGCCTAGGAGGATAACGAATCTACCCCCATTTCATATCTTCATCCGTAGAAAGATTAAAGCCCAATCACTAATGCAGAGACAATCTCCAATATCCTACCTGCATATAAAAATAAAGCTGGGGACTTAGTCCAAAGATACGGTTTTCCACAGAGGTTGTTAGACACATGATAACCGATCGGCGGTTGGATGGGCGCTGGACGAAGACATTCAGCTGAGGGCTTTCAGGATCCTTAGTATTGCTCGGCAGCTAGCCTGGGAATTACTGGGGCGATGTGAACGACCACGACTACTACTCAGGACGTCTTTTAAACTGCCACCACTACATATCTCCATCAGGGAGAGACTAAAGCTACCATTCACATTCTAATGCAGGTACATGCTCCAATAGCCTACCCGCATAATAAGAATTTATATAGTTAGCTATAGATTGAACAATGTCTCAGGCGGATAGAGTAGCGTACACTATGCCTGAAAGATCAAAACCAACGCCATCTACTCGGACAGCCTGCCTAAAGGCAAAATTAGTTCTAGGTCGGAAGGATCCATCATCTTTTGAAAAGTCTTTAGAAGTTTCAGTATTGCTCAGAATATATCGTCCTGGGGGGATGGGAACGACTTCCACTGCTGACCTGGAAATGCTCCTGAATACCACCACAACATATCTCCATCAACGAAGACACCAAAACCACAACCCCCCCCCCCAAACCAACAAACGAATAGTCATCTAGTCGGGCAGCCTGTCTAAACACAAAGGCAACCAGGTCGTCCCGTGCTTCCCAGTCCCAGACAAATATTTGTCGCGGTGGTCAAGATCAGTGTCAAGAGGCCTACTATTTATTCTTTAACCTATAAATCTGCTGAAAAGTTTTTCCGCCCCATTCCTATTCGGATACAGATAAAAAAAAGGTATACAAAAGAAAGATCCCGTAATTCAAAGATCCCTGTCCAGCTGAAATTGGAAAGCCGGGGTAAAGATCGAAAATCGGACGTGTAATTCAAGTGTCCTTTATTCGGAAAAGAATGAGAAAAAAGAAAGCCACACTCTTCTCTCGTTGGCAAAGAGCCACTCTTTATTATATTTTTTCGTTTGCTGACCGGCCAAAAAGGCCCAGATCCTTGTAAAAACCAGGCGACATAAATAATAAATTAATTTTAAAGCGTTCTATTTTGTATCGTAGGGATTTCCTGTTTTCTAATTTGTTTAATGAGTGGCAGAATTAATTAAGACAGAAACGTTCTTGTCTTTATTATCTAAGTCGAGAAAAAGTTTAACGGTGAGGCGGGGACCGGGGAAAACTTAAGCTGTTTTCTCTTCCTTTCATCGGGTCGAGAGAGTTAAAACGGATTTTCAAAACCGCCGACTCGTACTAGTTACCAGTAGTGAGCCAAAATTCTTTAAATTTTTGGTTTTTTATCGGAAAATATTATCAATTTAGGAATGGCAAGTATGCCTTAGATTAGAAGGCATTGAGTTTGAGACACAGTTTAGGGATTGAGCAAGGGACTTTCGGAAATGGACGTAACAGGTCGGCTAAAGTCCTTACACCGGCTTTATCCCTGATTAACGTCGTGGGCGAAATGGTCTCGGGGTGGCATGGGAATAAGCGTTAAAAGAATCAGTGCGTATAATTACTCAGTGTCATTGAATTAAAGACAGGACAAGAAAAAAAGAAGCGAAACTCGATTTGATCTGGAAATCCATCTTATCAGGATTAACAGGTGACAGGTAAAGGAATGTCCCGAATTGAAACAAATATAAAATTTCACCTGTATTTTAGCCAGAATATATTGATTAATGAACACTGATCAGAATGAGTTTTAGAGGAGGGGTGACGGTAGGGATCGAACCCACGACCTCGGGGTTAACAAGAAAAAATTAAGCGAAACTCGATTTGGTCTGGGAATCCATCTTACCAAGATTAACAGAAGACAGGTACAAGAAATTTCTCGAACTGAAACAGATCAAATTTCACCTGTATTGTAGCCAGAATATATTGATTAATGAACACTGTTCAAAATGAGTTTTAGAGAAGAGGTGAAGGTGGGGATCGAACCCACGACCTCGGGGGTAACGCCCCGCTACGGTCACTAACAGTGCATATTGAAAATAAAAGACAGGATATACCCATAAAAAACGACCGCCTCGTTTTTACACGAAAAATTGGCCAACTTTGGAAATGCAGATTTTTTCAGCCTTTTAAAGCTTAAACCAGCACTAGGCCTAATTTTTTTGGAAAATCTTACGCTGAACTGGACTTTTTACGAAAACTTCAAATAGAGGTGTGAAGCCAAGAAATCGTCCTGAAGCGGTGTTTTTTCATTTTTCAATTGGTCACCTTCATTTTTGCTCGATTTCTCAACCATTTTCGAGTTATTAATGACTTCGGGGCAAAAAAGTGCTTTTTTATGTGCTCATGGATAAAACCGATCACCCTCTATCCCGATTTTCAAGATTCAAACCTCAATTAAAAAGAATAATTAATTGATAAAAAATAAAGTTTAATAGCTTATTTGCTTTATGATGGCGTAGCTACGGCTGAGTTTGCATGTATCTGTTTTGTAATTAACGCTGTGTGTCTCTATTTATGTAAACCATTACTAGGAAGATTGGTTCATTTTTTCAGTGTTTTGTTTTTGAATTTTGTCGAAATCAATGTTGTTGTTTTACCAAATTTGGTCTGTTCAATGCTACGGTATTGGTTTTTGGTGTCTTACAGTCACAAATCATTACTATTAATTAAGGTTTTTAGTTGACATGAAAAAAGTTAATGGCATGAGCGGGATTCGAACCCACGATCTTCGGCTTGATACGCCGCTGCTCTACCACTTGATCTATCGTGACCTCGATCCACTCGGACATCAACTTCCTATCTCATCCCCACCTTATGAGTTTTCTCTCCTTTTTGCCATTTTTCAAATGTCGTGTAATCGGTTTGGATTCTCGACGACAATTGAAATGGCCACGGAGAGCTTTAGTGAAGTGTACTTCATATTAATTGTTTAAATTCACTAATTTCGTGGTCGCTTTCGTGGTTCGAATCCCCCTCGTGCCATTAACTTTTTTTTATCTCAACTAAAAACCTTAATTAATTGTATATTTTTAAAGTCTAATAATCGAATAGTTGATTAATTAATGTAATTTAAAAAAAGAAGAAGAAGCAATAATTATACATACGTGAAAAAATCGGAATTTTGAGAAGCAGCGAAAAAATACGATGAGACGTGCACATTAATACACATCAAATACACCTAAAAAAACTACTAAACTTTCAAGAAGGCCAATAAAACCTTTAAAATACTATACTTGTAATAGTGTAATGATTATAAGCCAGATGAAAAGAACAATATGCTCAAAATTAAATGGAGAAACCACTTTAGCTATCGTGACTTCGCTCCACTCTGACACCAATTCCCCATCTCAACCTACAACCTTTCGAATTTTCCCTCTTTTTTTTTCAAATGTCATGTAATCATGATTCGATTCTCAGCGACTTATGAAGTGGCCACGGAGAGTTGTTAGAGAAGTGATACTTCTTTTACTTATTAAATATTAATCCATTTATGTTTAGTGGTCTAATTGACCAAATTATTTAATTCAATTTTTCATTCTTTTTACGTAAGGCCTTGGTTGAGATTGAAAAGGTACTGTCACGAGCAGGATTCGAACCCAAGACCTTCGGCGTTGAAAAATGGCAAAAAGAGGGAAAATTCGAAATGTTGTGGTTGAGATGAATAGTTGGTGTCCGAGTGGATCGAAGTCACGATAGCTCAAGTGGTAGAGTAGCGGCGTATCAAGCCGAAGGTCGTGGGTTCGAATCCCGCTCGTGACACTGGCTTTTTTATCTCAACTTAAAACCTTAATTAATTGAATGTTATTAATTGGTCACGCGGACCACGAAAAACAGTGAATTAATGAAATAAGTAATTTGGTCAATTAGATCACCAAACATAAATGGATTTACAAATTTCCTCGGATTTTAGATTGTTGTGTCTTTGACTTTGAAAAAAAGTGTGTGTGTACCGTTTTGTGTTTTTTAAAAGCTATTTTAATGTTTTCTGACGAAAGAAATTTACTTAATTTCTTAACCAAGTGTGGACGATTGGAACGGATGTGTATATTGGTTTGTCTTTGGGTAATTGGGTTAATTGTGTTGTGTACTGGAGAATGTTGTTTTCTGCCGTGATGTGTTATAATTGTTTATGATTCTGTTGATTATGTTTTTAAGGTAGTTGAATCTTATTAATTAAAACTCCGTTAGAGTAAAACCTTCTGATTTTTTTTTTCAGACCTTATTTAGTTTTTTATTTATTTTGTATTTTTGTGTGCAGGTATTACGCCATCGTGCATCCGATGAAGGCCAAATACGTTTGTACGATCCGCCAGGCGAGGAAGATCATCGTGTCCACCTGGCTGTCATCTTTTCTGCTCGCCGTGCCGATACTTTTCATCCAGGTGGGTAAATCGATCCTGGCGTTTATTTTGCATTGGAAGAGAGGAGAGGAAAGAGAAGTTTTACTTTATCCCAAAACAAATGGGACTCGGTTTTCCCTCCGCGATTGACAGACACGTCGCACTTTTTGCCTTGTTTATCCATAAAAATAGGGCCCGTTCCAATTTTACAGTCGGACACCTTTCTCGCTGAAACAAATTAATTAACAAAAACTTTATATTTCTTTTTAAAAAATCTCTCCAAAAAAATATCCTACACGTTTTCACGTGCTTATTCACTAGCCCGCTCTTAAGTCACAAGAATGCTTTTGAATCAAAATTCATTTTTGAATCCAAGTTAAATAACCGCCCTGCGGAAGAGACTTTTTAAATAAAGGATGTTTTATTGTAAAAGATTACAACAGTGGAACCTACACTATGACGGACAGAACGCAACAGTAAGAGTGAGCCCCTTCTTAGTAGATACACGGGGTTTTATACATATTTGTTTAATTAGTCGAATTAGTTTAATTGGTCTAAGGGCTGATGTGTTTAGTTGCAATGATAAGAAGGGGTAAGAAGGGCGCTTTATCGCCTCTGGCCCCTAGGCTAATTAGGTCCTGGATATCTGGCTGGCTGATAATCTGTCACCTCTGACCCGCTCGACTTATCTGAAGTGCTGGTTGTCTATAGGCGTGTAGGTCGTTTCTATAACTTCCATTAGAAGCATTCAGTATTGTCATATAATCGCACGAAATCTACCACCCGGGAACATACTTTCGCAAACGTTTTGAATTCGTAACACGTACACCACTTTCATTGACATGGTGCAAATAAAATATGTATTGATTTGACAGGCAGAATGGGATCGCTACGTGTAACTGGAAGAGAGGAACTTGGCGATGTTGTTGAACTGGTCGTTTTTCCTGTTGTAGCGGTTCAGTTTCGTTTGGGCAGAATTATTACCCTTTAATATCCTGATCTCTCTCTCTTTCTTTCTATTTATCTACTATTACCCTTTAATATCCTAATCGATCACTCTCTCTCTCTCTCGCGCGCGCGCGCGCTTTCTACTCTCCCACTATTTATCTTACACTCTCCTTTCTCTCAATCTCTCTCTTTCTATAGAATAATAGATATATCTATCTCGATCCTCCACTCTCTTTTCTATTTCTCTTTCTCTCAATATCTCTCTTTCTATCTCTATCTCGATCTTATTGTCTTTTTTCTCTTTCTCTCAACCTTTCTCTTTCTACATCTAACTCGATTTGGACTATCCTCTCTCTCTCTCTCTCTCTCTCTCTCTCTCTCTCTCTCTCTCTCTCTCTCTCNCTCTCTCTCTTTCTCTCTCTCTCTCTCGTATATTATATATTTCTTTGGTATAGTCTGCACTGTTATTATTAAATTTTTTCATACAGCGAAACCGCAGATTTTAAAAACCATCAATCATCCGGTGTTTCTTCCGATTAGTACATTCTTGCGTTATGTTGCGCGGAGCATTTACGGGTGGATAAAGTTCTTTAAACAAAATAAAGCGAATAAACGAAATATTTTCTTTTAGAAGTAATAATACCCCCGATATTAACGACAAAAAAAAACCTTGATAATATGTAACTCAAGTAGAGCAGAGTGCGGAGTAAGGTGTGCACCTCTTCAAACACAAAGAAAAAGAGAAAGGAAACAAAAAAACAACTAAAAACTGTTCTGGCACAAAATTTTTATTAACAATATTTTAAAAGCTATTTACATTCAACGTATTAAAAATCACCTCCGATCGCCACTCATTTTTTAATCATTCCTATCACTAAATATATAAAAATAATAATATGTTATGAGCTTAAGGGCTTACTTTTCGAAAATTTGGTTTTTCTAATTCTCGAACAAGTCCCCTACAACATTTTTCCGTACATCACCTACCAAAACGTCACTGGGGCAGCCAACCATATTTGGCTCCAATCTCCTGTTATGACAATTTTTAAAAAAATTATCCTTGTACTCTTTGAGAATAACTCATTCGTCAAGAAGTCCCTAATTCGAGCCTAATCGTATCATTAATAATGCAAAATAAATTATTTATTTAACGATTAATGTTTTTATAAATTATATTATTTGATTGATGTTTACTTTCTAGAAGTGGTTTTTTTAGTTCATACTTATCATATTAAGAAGAAAATGTGTATATTTGAGTTTTTAATTATCTTTGCAAGGAGTAGAGTAAAATCATGTTTAAACGAGGCAAGACAAGTTTAACGTTCGTTCTCCAAATTCGATTACACATCATTGATTTCACATCCGGCTGATGAAGGTAAAATTCCATTCACAAATTTTCCTTAATCGGATCCTCGACGATTGAACAGTTTAGGCGAAAACTATGCAAAAAAAATCCATAAGGATCATTTATGAGATTGGATAAAGAGAAACGATTTCGTCTTGATTGATATTCACAAAACATTCATAAATAAATCCGTATAATTAAACTGTGTAGTTTATCATTGGAAAAAACCAAAACATTTCCACAGCTGATCCCTTCCTTATTTCAGATAATCAAATTTTATGTCCCAAATTTCGAGTAATGAATAATAATTAAAACCGTTATGAAAAATGTTGATGCGGAAGTAGCTGTTTTTATGAGAAAAGAGGATTTATATTTTAACCTCCTCCCCAACTGTGAGAAAATGAGAGGTCTTAAAATTGAAAATGAAAGCGTTCAGCGTAAGACGTTAAGTCTCTTTAAGTAAAATGAGTGGCCGTTACAACAAGTACTTCAAAACGACTCTTATCCTCTTTAAAATAAATGTAATCGTTCAGTGCACAATTTAATTGCTTACACCGAACTTAAAAAGACTCTGCCAGTGATAAATTGTTTTTCACTGAAGCACCAGACGTATTCTAATAGCCTTCCAATAACGTCTATAAAATATCATGGACCGCCCCTGGAAACGGTTTTACCATCCTCGTCCTCAAACTTCATCCCAAGAAAATTGAATAATAAGAATAATTTATGTGCATCCAGTGAATAATTCACCTTTTAAGGGACCCGCTTTTTTTTTAATCGAATCGGCTCCTTGAAATGTCATTTCAAAATGCCCATACCTGAAATTGAATTGAGACATATTAAGTTGTGGAATTTTCAAGTATTAATATATTGATGTGAATTATATTTATGTATAAGTTTGTTTCTTACTATCAATGCCTCTCTCTCTCTCTCTCTCTCTCTCTCTCTCTCTATATATATATATATATATATATATATATATATNTATATATATATATAAATCTACCTACACGTCTAAATATTTATCTGCCAACTCATATGTATTATCTACATATTTATCTACCTAATCATCTACGTAACTATTGACCAATCTATAAATCATTATTCAGGGTGATTGCCGATAAGTGACGAAAAGTTCAGGGGGTGTTTCTGCTCACCATATGCAACAAAAAATTTCCTATAAACCCATATCCAAATCTCAATTTCAGGTTTTGGGTGTTTTTTAATATTTCGACTAGGTCTACTAAATCGCTTATAAACTTCAGAATTACTGACTGTATAAAAATGTGGTTTGTGTCACCTGAAAGAACGTTAAATTTGCTGTAAGGAAACCTATTTACATTGCAGAATTGATGAAAAAATTCAATTACCTTCCCCCATTCTTCGGGTGAAATAACCAGTTTCCTCGGTAAAATTGAACGTACCGCCTTCATCGACACCGTTTTGTTTCTCAATAAAATGCAAAATTTTTGGGCTTTCCAGAAGTGCAATCCAAAAAGGTTGGTATACCGCTGGAAGCCGGAATTGAGAAGTTTTGAGAGAATTTGCAAAGCTCCCGGAGTTAGTAGTTATTAACAGTTACCAATCCAACATTTAAAAATATTCCAAATGTCAACATTTTCGTTTTTTTCTGAATGTTTCGTGCAGAATTTTATTATCAATTGTGCAATTTAAATAGGTTTCCTTACTGAAAATTTAACGTTCTTTCAGGTGGCAGAAATTAGATTTTTCTATAGACAGTAATTCTGAAGTTTATAAGCAATTTAAGGGACCTAAGTCGAAAAAATAAAAAACACCAAAGATAGGTCACACCCGTCTCACGCACGGTCACCTCTTAGTGGGTAGAAGTCAAAAACCAAAAACCCACTCTGTACAAACCCGGTATCGGTAATAAATACCTATTAGAGGAATGTAATAAGTTAAGAGAGTATCGAGAACGGTGTGACCTACCATCTAATCTGGAAATAGTTCTTAAGCATAACAGTGACTTCAAAGATAATCTTATTAGGTACTTAAAATTGATAAATACGTATGGATACATGTAACCAACCACACGTGGTATACCTCCATTTTGCAGTGTGAATGTATTTATTAGCGTGGGTGATGAGGTATGTCTGGGTGTGGTTGTGACTGAATATCGAGTACCTGAACAGGCCCGCACAAATTAGTTTAGGTAATTATATATTTGTTGCGTGATTTGAGGGAAGGTCGCGCTATCTAGGTTGTAGTAATACTGCTATGATGCTGCGACTTCTCCGTTATGAATGTATTTATTGGCGTGAATGTTTTGTGTAAATGGACGTGGATGTCGAGGAATATCGAGTACTCCACAAGCCCGTCAAAAGGAAATTAGTCTAATGGATGAATGAAATTCTGTACATACTGTATGAATGTATTTATTAGCACGAATGGAAGGAAGTCGGTAGGATTATGACTATCTTACTGACTTTTTATTTAGTTGTAGGGGCAGGACCTCAGTCGTGCACCTGTACTCTGAGCCCTGCCAACTGTAGATTAGGTGATCATTTTCTTAGAGTGGGTGGGTATTGTTAGTGAGTCTGTAAACGAGCAAAAAAAAAAGACTAGCCACCTCGCCCCACGTTACACAAGGCTCACAAAAGTGCATGCTTTAGTTGGAATGCAATTGATTAGGGAGGAGTCAAAATACTTTACCCAAAAATTTCTTTCGCAAAAAGTTTACAGCGAAAACTCCATATGTGCTTCAATCGGCACATATGATTGTCTCAGATCTTGAATCTTCTCGCTGTTTTGCCTTGTTTTGTCTAAAATTCTTATTCATCAGCCTACTCACTTACTTAACTATCTGTTATTTAATGGCTTTACGCTTAATGGCGTTAAAGCGGGCCAATAAGGGATTTCAATCAGTACCCTGGAATCAAGTTCAAGTGAAGTCAAGTTGAAGACTTCTTATCGAACTCGAAAGCAAACTTAACCTTCGGGGGGGGGGGGGCATCACCTTCAATCCCCCAATGACTTTTCTTCCTTCTTTCTTCTCAAGGACTTCAACTTATTGAATTTTGAATTATATTATATATAAACTTTATACATTTTGAAACAATTCAATCTTCTCTTAAATTCATTAGCGGGGGTAAAACCGCAATGATTAATTACGTTTAATGGCTTTAACCACCACATTATAAAGGATCGTTAGCGTGTCCAATATCCAATACCCAGGCTTAAATAGTCCGTGTAACAAGTTAATCCTTTAATATTTTCCTCTGAATATTTCATCGAGTAAACCTGCTAGGATCAACCAGTTGGATTTAAAACCTGCCGTATTAATTTGTCTTTTTACCTTCCAGGTGGAAATGAAAGTCGGAGACAGGGTGAAGGCGCAGTGGTGCGTCAGGAATTGGTATTGGACGACGGCCTGGCGGACCCACGAGCTTTACATGCTCTTAATTGTGCTGGTCATCCCGGCGACCGTCATGGTGATCACGTACACGGCGATCTGCAGGGAAATATGCCGCGTTGTTCGACGCCGGTACCATATGACATCGGCGAAAGGGTATCTAAACGGACTTTTCTCTTTCTCAAAATCCTCTTTTGATTAAAACGACAATAAAGGATGGATTAAGTATGAGTCTTTGTAAGAGTCAGCTCCAAGGGATTTCAACATGAAATGAAATGTTCTTTGATTAAGATAAAGACGGGCCAAATGGAAAGAAAGAAAAGAAAATGTCAAGAAAACAAAATTTACATTAATTTATATTAATCTTTTTATGTTTATTCTTTTTATGTAAGGTCTTGATTGAGATGAAAAGTTAGTGTCGCGAGTGGGATTCGAACTGGCGACCTTCGGCTAACAATACACCTCTGCTCTAACCACTTGAGCTATCGTGGCACTAAGCAGAAGGTCCTGGGTTGGAATGCCGCTCGTAACACTTTTTCCTCTCAACCAAGACCTTACATAAAAAGAATAATTTATTTATATTTTTAAACGTCTAATAATAGAATAGTTGATGAATTAATGTAATTTCAAGTAAAAAAAAGATGCAATAATTATACATACATAAAAAATCAAATTTTGAGAAGCAGCGTAAAAAAATACTATAAGAAGTTGTACACATTACTACACATCAAATACACCTCAAAAAACTACTAAACTTTCAGGAAGACTAATAAAACCTTTAATAAAAACTGTATTTGTAATAGTGTAATGATTACAAGCCAGATGGAAAGAAAAATATGCTCAAAAGTAGGAAAAAAAAGGTTTTTTGAAAAACTGTAAAACGTCTTGAAAACTAAACAATTTTTTTATATAAACCTGAAAAAAACTAACTTCCTAACAAAAGATACCAGATTGGTTAAAAACCAGAAAAAAAAACGACTCTCACTTATTACTACTGATTAATTTAATCTCCTTATATTTAGTAAAGATGTAAAACGTCTTGAAAACAAAACAATTTTTTCATATAAACATAAAAAACTAAACTTCTTTAAAAATATCGATTTTGGTCAACAAAAAAAAAAACTACGATAAATGTCAAATACAAGCTTACAACAAAAGAGAAAAAAATGACATTTGTGCTGCTAACTTACTAACTTTCCTTACATTTAGTATAGATGTAAAACGTCTTAAAAACAAAACAATTTTTTATACAAACCTGAAAAAAACTAAGTTCCTAAAAAAAGGTACTAGATTAGTTAAAAATCAGAAAAAAACTACTCTCACTTATTACTACTGATTAATTTACTCTCCTTATATTTAGTAAAGATTTTTATATAAACCTGAAAAAAACTAACTTCCTAAAAAAGATACCAGATTGATTAAAAGCCAGAAAAAAACGACTCTCACTTATTACTGCTGATTAATTTACTCTCCTTATATTTAGTAAAGATGTAAAACGACTTGAAAACCAAACAATTTTTTCATATAAACATAAAAAAACTAAACTTCTTTAAAAATATCGATTTTGGTCAAAATCCCCCCCCCAAAAAAAAACTACGATAACTGTCAACTGTTTACAACAAAAGTGAAAAAAATTACATTTATGCTTCTAACTAATTAACTCTATATTTAGTAAAAATGTAAAAAGTCTTGAAAACAGAACTATGGTGTTTTTTTTAATAAACTTCAAAAACTCAACTTTCTAATAAATACCAATGTTGGTGAATAACAGAAAAAAGTCCATCAATTATAAATAATCTGGCATAGAACAGAAATGAAAAAAAAACTCCTAGATATTACAAAACATGTATCAGTCATGATAACAAAACAGTTTTTTATATAATCCTCAAAAGTGTAGTCAACTTACAGAAAAAAGCATATTAACCATATAAATTAAATTATTCATTGATTAATGAAATTTCTTTGAAAACCAAACAGATTTATTTTAATATATTTTACTTTTGATTTTAAGATAAATTGTTACTTTGAATTAATTAAGGTTTTTAGTTGAGATAAAAAAAGTCAGTGTCACGAGCGGGATTCGAACCCACAACCTTCGGCTAGATACGCCGCTACTCTACTACCACTTGAGCTATCCTAACTTCGATCCACTCGGACAGTAACTTCCCATCTCAACCGCACCTTTTGAATTGTCCCTCCTTATTTGCCATTTTTCAAATGTCGTGTAATCCATTTGATTCTCGACGACAAATGAAATGGCCACGGAAAAATGGCAAAAAGGAGGGAAAATTCAAAAGTGTGGGGTTGAGATGGGAAGTTAGAGTCCGAGTGGATCGAAGTCACGATAGCTCAAGTGGTAGAGCAGCGGCGTATTTAGCCGAAGGTTGTGGGTTCAAATCCCGCTCGTGACACTGACTTTTTTTGTAAGTGTTATCTTCAGTTGAAAATCCTCAAACCCTGGACCTGAAGGACCTTGTAAATAGGAAAAAACACTATTTGATTTATTCACACGGTTTTTAAAAAATAAATATAAAGACATATTTTAATAAGGTTGTGTTTGATTTTTTTTTTTTCAGGAATCTGACCTGCGAGAGTTTCCCTCTTGCTAACACAAATAGGTCAACCAAGTTGAAATTTAAGTCGAAGTTCAAATGTGACGACGCCGCGACGGTGAGACAGGTGTGTTAATCCTTCAAAAAAATACCAACACTAATCTGCCTAAATCTAATTAATTTCCAGTCTGTTTTAATTTTATTTCATCCATTTTTAAAATAAGCCCCTGTAACAAATTTGTCACAAGAGCTTTTCCTTGAGTCTTTCTGTTTTTTTCTTTTGTTTTCACCCCAGCTTTATTTTTTTTTTCTTTCAACTAAGCGAAAGCATTCTAACCCAAAGTCTTATTGTTCAAGATGTCGCACTACAAGAGCGAGAGACAGGTATGTCGATTAATTTCAGTCCATAACATTTTTTTTTAAATTTAACAAATTAATAAACTATTTAAATAATAATAATATGGTTTCGGTTTATTTATTGACAGAAAGCTTGCCCTATTTATTCTTTGCATCCAGTTTTTTCTTTTTGTTCTTTTTTTTTTTTTTTTTTTCGCAACATTGGAAAATAAGACATCCTCCAGTTTCCAGCCGTTTTAACATTGAGTACGCGAAGACTTACGACAGGCCAAATATTTATTATTAAATTATTCATTGATTAATGCAATTTCATTGAAAACCTAACAGATTTGTTTTGTACTGCATGAAAACAATCACGATCATTTGGTTTTAAACGAAAAAATAAATCTTTGATTCACGATTAGGTATTCATTAGGTAAAACATAACAATAATCGGATCGTTCACCATGTCAAAGTCCTTTTTTTCTTAATGTATATTCATAAGAGAATACATTTTCCTCAATTTTAAACACGCTTAAACCATTTTTATTTTCATTAATATACTTTTCCTTCAAAATAATATGATTATGTTTATTTCATTTAGCTTTATTAATAGCATGAAATGTTAATATTAACAATTTCTAAACTAAATCATAACGTCAGTTTTCAATTTTTTTTAAAAAGAAATATCTGCCTCACAAACTACAAATCTAACGTTTATAAGCATATTAAAACATAAATCAAGAACAAAAATGGATTCATGTTGCAATAGGCAACTTTCCATTTAAAAAAAAAATTGGAAACTAAAAGACAAGCTATTGATGTTTCGGATTAAGTATGTGGTCCAAAAAAATTTTATTATGCCCTCCTCAGCTCTAGATGGTTAGTTAAAAAGCAAAAATAAAAATTAAAGCTCATATATATCAACAAAATTTCATATATTTCGGTCGTTTTTTCTTTTGTTTTTACTTTGTACAATACTAAGTTTTGACTGGTTAACAAATAATAAATAATTTAACCAATAAATAACTCCATTAAATAATATAAATATTATTTACAGTAAATCATAATCGTGACGAGATCTAATCTAAAAAGATACGATCATTAATTATTAATCATGGCTGGACAATAAGTCTCTCTGATAAAAAACAAACTATCAAAAACATTTCTTTTTTCCCTTTAATTACGTCTGGAAGTGTCGTATTACCAGAGAACCATGTATTTGTAATGTAACCATTAGCCAAGGGATGTGACAAGTCCATGCATGTAAAATCTTCCTGGTGTTCTCTTTGAGAACACTGGGCGTCTAAGAAGTCCCCCCGGGGATAAGTCCGGACGTTAAAGATCCTCATGGGTCTTAATATCCAAGAGTAAAAATGGGAACTGAAGCTCTCCTGAGTTATTCCTCTCCTTTATAGTCGTTCAGACTTTTTAGGATGTTCTAAAGACAATACTAGTAAACCTATGTATCACAGGGGCGATGAGAACAACCCCTACAAACGCATTAGAAACTTTGCTAAACCTACCTCCACTGGAAATATTCATACAAGGAGAGGCTAGGAAAAGCTCAATTAGGCTCCAGAAACAATTAAATTGGAAAGGAACTAAAAAATTCGGGCATACAATCATAATCAACAAAATCAGACACACATTATTAGAAATGGGGACTGACTTTTTTTTTATCCCGGAAACAATCTTCACAACTTCCTATAAAGTCTCAACGGACTATAAAGGAGAGGAAGAACACAGGAGAGCATCAGATACTCTCATATATATATAGAGATGGCTCCAAAACAAACGAAGGAACCGGATCAGGCGTTTTCTGTACAAGCCCAAAACATGAGCAATCAAACTCATTAGTGAAGTACACTTCGGTCTTTCAAGCGGAAATGCCATCAGTGCTTGTGCCCTGGAAAATCTTCAAAGAGGTTACATTGACAAAAAATCCTCATAAGATCAGACAGCCAAGCAGCTATTAAAGCATTAGCATGTAAAAGAATCACATCAAAACTAGTCAGTGAATGCATCCAAAATGTCCAAAACATGGGGGAAGACAACAACCTGATGATATCTTGGGTGCCAGGGCACAAGGGAATTTTGGGTAACGAGAAAGCAGACAGACTGGCCAGAGGAGGATCTGCAAGACCATACATAGGCCTCGAACCTATTCTTGGGATAACAAAAACAAATATAGAATCCTCCATCGCAGAATGGATCCAAGCAAAACAAAAGGAGAAGTGGATAAACTCTAGCGGTGCTAGACATAGTAAACTTATGATGAAACAACCCTCACCGAAACTAGCAAAACCACTGCTGCAATTGGAGAGGGCCAAACTCAGAGGAGTGGTAGGACTACTAACATATCACTGGTGCATTACACAACATGGGTATATACAACGATGATCCCATTTGCAGATTATGTAATGAGCAGAAGAAAACAGCCACTCATATCATCTTCGAATGCGAAGCAACAGCTCAATGGAGATTTACCCTAACGTACGGAAAAGACTTAGGGAATCAAATTGCAGCAACAGTCAATGACCTGATACATACTAAGAAGAAGGATTGGGTCTATTGGCTGAACTAAGGAACTAGGAAGGTACAATAAGCCAGAATACAAACCCCGCTTCCTAGTATCCTTTTCCACCATACCATACCGTACTAAAGACAATTCCCATTTCTAATGGGTGTATGATTTTATTAAGGTGTTTAGTTCCTAGCCAATTTGATTGTTTTTGAGCTTTTATTAGCTAAATGAGCCTTTCCTAGCCTCACCTTGTATAAATGTTTCCAGTGGAGGTAGGTTTAGCAGAGTTTTTAGTGCACTTGTAGGGGTCGTTCTCATTGCCCTTCTGATACATAAGTTTGCTAATCTTTTTATGCTGCCTAGTTATTGAGTAGCTACTTTTTGTTGAGGTATGGTCCGAGGTTAAGGATCCATAGGTTAATGATCCATAGTTCCTACAAAATGTACTTTTGCCTCACAAGCTTTACTTAATATTTTAATAAGTACGATTTATTTTTGGTAATTCCTACCATAAGTTAGAGCCATTTGTTCATGTATTTTCGAAAGAACAGTTTATGTAATTTGTAGTAAAGCATTTAAAAGGAAATGACTCCTTAATTAAAATAGAGCATTTATTATGCGTTTTGTAAATTAAAAAAATATAGATTTTTACATATAACTTTCATTTTTTTATAAATTTTTGGTTTCTTCTTCGTGAAATTACATATTTCTTTAATGATATAAACGTCGATCGTGTTTTAGAAATGACAAAAAATCTTTCTCAATATCTTTTTAATGCCCTCATGGAAATATTTTCATGTTCAACAGAAATGCTCGCACGTCCATCTCAAGTCCAATAAAGTCTAAACGCGTCGCGGATATTTTTTTTCTTGTCTGTAACTTTGTCGATGATTATAATAATGCCATGCTACAAATGGCCCGCAACCGATTATAAATTCATTACGCGAAGGCCCGCTGTATATGCGTCGATAATCGATAGTCAATAACAGATGCGGTCCGATTTCTCACATGGCGGATGGCCCAGGGAGTAATTATTCAAATCAAGGAAAGCACTTTTCATCTAGAACCCCCCCGGAATAGTCTAGCCTGAAGACGTCTCGTTTAGAATGAAGGATCGGGATATATTTACATATAGATTTGATTCAATTCACCTAAACCGCCAAAACGCTGCACTGAAGGCAGCCGCTTCCTAGTATCCTTCTTATCATCATCATCTTAAATCCAATCTTAGTCCTTATAACAATCTGGCAGTGAAGAATTGGTAACTCAAAACAAAGAAAAATTACATCAAGAAAGAACGAGAGAGATGAGAAGTATGTAAAAAAAAAGAGCGTTTTGACCAAAACATTGTTCACTAATGGCATATTCACGTGAGTCGGTTTATCTTTCAATCGGGGCAAAACGCAATACCGGAATAAATCAGTTTCCCCTTATGAAAAACGTGTAACAACATCCCGGTTCATGTGAAAAATCAGTCGGATAAAAAGGAATCGGGTCATACACCATCTTGCTAAGGGCGAGTAGGCACTTTTACAAATTGACTTCCGGCGTTTATTTTCATCATATTTTTCATCTGGAAAATTTGGATAAAATCAACCGTTAGCCCTATTTCCAGACCATATTATGATAGAATTCCGGATGTAAAAGTAAATTTTTATCCTCCTCCCCAGACTAAAATAAATAAACCTATGTATATCCATTTATCCACCCTTGGATCCAGTGGGCCGTAACCGCTAAAGAACGTTTTCCCAGGTGATCAAAATGCTGGTGGCAATCGTCATTGTCTTCATAGTCTGCTGGGCCCCTCTGCTCATCGACAACGTGCTGACCTCGTGGGAAGTGCTGCCCAGGTTAAGGCACGGCGCTCTCAAGCAGATGGCAACCTATTTCCACCTTCTAGCGTACTTCAACAGGTAAATTTTATATTTAAGTTTTTTTTGTTTTTTTTTTTTAACCGTCAGACATCGACAAAGACGTCCAGCTAAAATTATCAAGAAAAATATCAATCAATGCAGCAAATCGATTTTCCACAACAAGCCACAAATATTATGTGGCTAATTTACTTTACGAAAAAATAGAGCCGAATCGGTTGAACACTCTTCTTTATTTCTCCAATTCATAAAAGGGGGGAGTTCCGCAAGGCAACATTCTTCCTCCCAGTTTTTATTCAATATACACTATAGACATTCCTATCAATCCCGCTACAGCTCAAATTGGTTTATTTTTTTACTTAGGATAATAACTTGATGAAAGATGGTATTAAATGAGATTGGATGTATACAGAGTTGCAAAAACCAAAAGACACTTTCAGTAAAATAGGCGAATAAATTTATTTATTAAAAAAATCACTCGGACTTGTTTTAAGCAGCCTTAAATATGTACTTGTATAGCAATAAAAACGTACGTTTTTTTCGGCTTGAATCTTCGTAGGCAATTTGATTTTCTCTCTGATTGAGATCATCTTCAGGGCCTGGGATTTATAAACATTGTTTAAATTTTACAAATACATGTAGGTTGTGAAAAAAAAATAATACAAATACAATGCTAGAGAATTTTAGATTAAAAAAAATGAATTTATACAACGTGATGGAATCTAGAAATTTTCATTTTTTTTTACAACCTACAAGTATTTGTAAAATTTAAACAATTTTTATAAATCCCAGGCCCTGAAGATTATCCCTCAATAAAGATCGAAACGTTGCCACGAAAAAGAAATTTTTTCTAAATATTTTTCTAAAACCTAAGTCACACCAGACCGCATCTCACGATATCCGAACAACCAAAATTTTAAGGCTAATTGTTTCTGCCCCGTTTTACATAAACAATAACGCACTTCACAGAGATCTTCACATGCCGACAGTTTTTTCATCCATCAAAACATATTACTGACGTTTACTGACGTTTTCATAATAAATGACGTAATCACACTAACACAAAAATACCACGCTGAAAAGAATATAGATAAGAGATTTCTTAAATGATTAATGGCTTTTATTAATCCAGAGTTATCACTGGTTAGCTTTCTCTATAACGCCCTTAATGCCACAAACATAAATTGAAATCCAATCTGCTGGTTGTACATGTTATATATATNAGAACGACATAAAGATTACAATTAAACGTCTTAATACAAAATACAATACAAACTCCGTCGTTCTTCCTTTTATTATTTCTGGCCCAAAACCTTCTTACTGCCATCACCCCTCCTCCACACGTCACTTCAGTCCGGGGGTTGACGTCATTGCTGTACATGCATCTTCCCACATGTATATGTATAATTTGAAGTATCAGAGGGGAGGGATATGTAAGTCTGTATGTGTAGGTAGGTTCGATACATAAAATGGAGCACCTATTAAAGACTGGTCAGTTTGAATACGGTGGATGTTGGCTGAACCTCCACACTTCCAGTCCGTAAGTCCATACCGGCTTAACTATCGTGTTGTAAAGCAGCATTTTACATTTGAGAAATAAATTAGAACGTTTGTCAAGAAGTCGTGCACAAGCTCTACATCGTGTCATAACCTCCTGACATTTCAGTCGTGTGTGGGGATTCCACGTCATCCGTTTATCGTTGCACAGTCCGCGGTACCGCACCTTCTCCGCAGTTGGGAGGGGAATATTATTTAACAAAACAGGGGGTGAGATCTTTTTACGTAGAGAGAAGGTAATATGGGTAGATTTGTCTGTGTTAAATTGTATCCTTTTCTTTTTACTCCAAGTCTCTAGTAGTATGAGGTGTTGGAGGTTTCGAGTGGAAATGACTAGGTCGGAGTTGCTAGAGAGAATTGCTGTATATTCTGCAAACGTGAATGCGGTGGGTTCGGGATGTGATGGCATGTCGGCTGTGGACACCTACATTGTAGGGGCCAGAACACTACCCTGAGGAACACCACAGATAGGTAAATATGCAGAGTAGGAATGGCCTTCGATGACTTGGAAGAATCGGTCAGTGCGGTAACTGTGCAGTATGAGATACTGCGCGGTGGCACTGTTGGACAGTTGAATGACGGTTGCGAAAACCAAATTGATGGTCTGGGATTATGTTTTGAGAATTTAGAATCGGAAAAATTATTGTCAATAGTTTTTCTGCATTTTACCCAAAGTGGGTAGTATACTTATTGGCCTGTATGAAGGTAGTACAGTTGGCTTTTTTGGCTTAGGGAACATTCGATTATACGAGTGCTTCCATGCTATACGGAGGTAGGTTGTACGAAGAACCGGATTAAATAGGCATGTAATGAGTATGATAACCTTTTTGGGAAGGTGTTGTAGATCATCATAAGATCAAAACCCGGAGATTTCTTTGATTTTAGGTGTTCTATGGTAGAATCAACGTCAGAATGTGAAAAAGCTTTAGAATGGAGGGATAATGCAATCATAGTGTAAATATTCCTTGTGTGAAGTTTGTGAATAAGTATGGTCTATGATGTTGACATGTGGGGTGAACACTGTGGTCAGATAAGAAGCAAAAGCATTCGCTTTTTCCTCGTCTGACATGGCCCAACTGCCGACTCGGCGAAGCAGGGTTGATATTTTGTGCTAAGATAGAAGATTTCTAGCTGCCGCCCAGAGCGATTTGTTATCCGTTGTTAGTGCTTCAGTAAATCGAAATTCCATGTACAGTGGTGGATAAAAATAAATGAATTAATAAAAGTCTACTTTACTGAAAGCGTATTTTTGTTTTTGTAACTTTTTATATATCTAGTTTCATTTAAAACGTCCTTACGTATTATGTTCTTATCATGCGTAAAAAGCCAAATCGACTGATATATAATAACGTTGTAATATGAGCAGAACAAAATGTTAAAAGTTAAAATGAGTCGGTCTCTTTACACCTCTTTACCTTGCTCACCGCCACAAATATTCATTTATTGTGCATCTTCTATTATTGTCTAGAGCTTAATTGGCAAGCTTAAGGCTTATTGTCAAATCCTAAAGTTTTCCTAAGGGCTGAAAAAAATCTAAGGCATTCAGAGAAAAATTCGAGAGGGAAAAAGGATTTTTTTGATTTTTCCCAAAAATTTGTATTTGTTGGTTTTGCAGAGTGCGGAAAACAAATATCGACATTGATTCTAGGTTGAAAATATATATTAGCGATTTTAATAAAGCCCCTCGGTCTCAAATTATGCACCATATGACAAAGCTCGCCCCTTGATTGCCTTAGAAAATTTAGTTTAAAAAAATACTTAAAAACAAAAGTTTGAAAAATGGCAAAAAGGCGGGAAAATACGAAATGTGGGGTTGAGATGGGAAGTTGGTGTCCGAGTGGATCGAAGTCACGATAGCTCAAGTGTTAGAGTAGCGGCGTATTCAACCCAAGGTCGTGGGTTCGAATCCCGCTCGTGACACTGACTTTTTATCTCAATCGATACCCTACATAAAGATTAATTAATTGAAAGAAGTTATCTGGCCAATCGGACCACGAAATCTAATGGACCTAAAAACAAATCGTACTTGGACACTCTCAACACGACACACTAGAATGGACACATCTACACGGAAAAGATACACTTTGAGCCCTGAAGATGATCTCAATAAAGGTCGAAACGTGCCATGATAAAGAAAATGTTTTTCTAAAACCTAAGTCACACCAGACCGCATCTCACGATCTCCGAATAATCTTAAAAACATAGTTGATATATGATTTGTGTACCCCCCTCCAAAAAAAAAAAAATTGTCAAAATAAAAAAATTCCTGAAAATTTTGTCTTCCGGTTTTTTGAAAAATTACGAACATAGTAATAAATTTCAACGACTCCTCCGATCAACAAGAAACTGTACAAGTTTAGAACTATTACACGGTATTGTATAAATTTGGCCTTTGTAAATAAATTAAAATTGTAGGTACAAAATAATAGGTACATAATTTTTGTTTATTTCATCTTTCATTTACACCGGACATCGGAGACAAAAACGTTAGTTTTTTGTTTGCAATGAAGATTCATATTTAACAATGCATAAAACAAATTTTTTTCAACAATAATATTTGTTGGCCTAATTTACTGAGTGGGTGAGCATTAATGTTAGCACTAATATAACTTTTAGTTCAAACTCAAGTTACAGCGTGTCATCATTTAGCCACTAAGAACTTTTCTCAGGTGTAAAGTTCCCCCCAGGGCGGCGGTAAAGTGGCTTTAGGATGAGTGACAATGTGCCCTTGCTCTCCTTTCCAAGCTCCGAAGTATGTAAAGTTTGCGCAAATTAATTTACATACTGTAAGCGAGAGTTATGTTTGCCGTTTATTACCTTTGAAAAAGCGAGACGAAAAAGTCAGGTTTTTCCAGAAAAACACGCCTGATGATTGCGGGTAAATAAAAATCCCCCCCTTCTTTCGATACCGAGATCTGAATAAACAAACCGGAAAATTTTCCGTAGTTTCAACCCTCACACATGCTTTTTGTGGTTTTTCCTCTTGTCCAATACGCCAAGGGAAAATTTACATATTCGGCTTAAAATCTATAATTAGATTGTTCCTCCATTTCTCTTCGGACATGGACCTTTTTATTATTTATCAATAGCTCTTTGTTAAAATTTACACATTACTACAAAAACTCCAAACGAAAAAAGTTAAACCCAATAAACCTCATTATTTTCTGTTTTTTTCTGTAAAAATAAATTCCACTGACAGAAACACTCAAAGTAATTTAATATTCGAAATTCTTTGGCAGTTTCCCTCTCATATCTCAATCTCAAATTGTGTAATTGAATCTCAGGCGGAGTAGTTTCATAAAGTTGCATCAACCCTCTTGGTTAATAAGAGAAAGTTGAAAATTGAATTGATTCGTGCACCTTTTTACATTTTAATCAATTTCAACGTTCACAGTTAAAACCTTTGAAATTTCTCGTGAAGATAGAAGATACATAGATAGATGGATGGATAGATAGAGAGAAAAACATGAGAGCATTTCACCAAAGGCAGGTCAATTAAAATTGTGACTGAACTTCTTTATTCGTTTCACAACTTGTCCGAGTATGTGTAACCGTGACGAGTTCTCCAAATGCACGATTTGAGGAATCTTCCCTGACCATATGATAGTCATGAGTGAACCTGGTGGGCCCTATCAATTTCATCATGTCCGTAGTTTATCACGCAATGCTTCGCGGTAATGGGCATCGAATCCCTTCCTACCAACAAGTGCGTAAACCTAGTATGGCCTATTTGTAGCCTCGTAAGTATGGCCCTTTCCCTTCTCCACCCTTCGGGACAGGTCTTTGCCTGCCGTAATTTACTTGTCAGAATATGTTTTGTTGTAATGAGTTTTCCAAACATAGGACAAAAGCATCTTCCCTGTCGATGAGTTAGCCTTGTGTGCCCAATCCGCAAACGTTTAATGTGGATTCACTTCTCGAAGCTCGAAAGGCATTTAAAGAGCCATTCACGCTAATAAACGATTTTCACAATCCAGACATCACGCTATCGTTCTAGAGAACACGATATTCCTCGAGGTAGAGAATAGTCTCATTCACGCTAATAAATAACTTTCACTCTTCAGACATCACACTTTCAGCCTAGTGTATACGATATCCAAGTGTCTCTTTTTTCAAGCTAATAATTCGCTTTCATTTTCCAGACCGTAGACTATTCAATATTGATCGGGATGGGTGGATAATGGCCTCATTCACGCTAATAAATGACTTTCACTCTTCAGACATCACCTTTTCAGCCTTGTGTACTCAATATCCACCTGTGTGGGGAATAGTCTCCTTTTTCAAGCTAATAATTCGCTTTCATTTTCCAGACTGTAGACTATTCAATATTAATCGGGATGGGTTGATAGTCGCCTCATTCACGCTAATAAATAACATTCACTCATCACACTTTCAGCCTAGTGTACTCGATATTCATCGGAGTGGGGGATAGTCCTCGCATTCATGCTAAAAATTTGCTCACAACGGTCAAAGTTATAAAGAGTTACAACATTAAGGGGCTAAAGACGTAGCTCTGCCCAACTCCAGATATAACTGGAAAATATTGAAAGGTCGTGTTGTTAATTTTAACAGCCTAACCTGAATGAGCCGATAGGGCAGCGTATTCACAATTGCAGATGAAAAACCAAAGTTTTCAAACTTCAGAAGGAGTCGGTCGACTACTTATAAGTCAAAAGCAACCCTTAAAAATCAACAAAATAGGGGAAAATTTTCTAATTAATTAAAACATGTCGTATGAAATAGTTGTACTTTATTTTATCGGATTTCATGTTTTTAAAATCCCTAATAACATAATCCCAATAATAGAAACGATTCGGTAAAATAAATTTACATGGAATTACAACCTGGAGGACCTGAAATGGGATCGGTAACGATCGGACTTCTTGTGACGGTTCATCAACTCGCCCAAGTTCCAGGCGAACTATTGTCGTTTGGGAAGAGGCCTTGTCCCAAATTCACACTATGTTACGTAACATTGTTCAGATTGTAAAATCGACCCGAAATTTTCAGCGATGTGAATAATTAGAGTATAGGTAAAAAAATTTCCAAGCAGTTTCTTGTTATGGAAAAAGAAAAACTCGAGGAAATCTTTAATAAGTCGGAAAAACATGATCACAATATCTCTGTCCTTATTTGTATTTCCCTAGGGGTTGAACAGACCTAATTTTCCGCTCTTTCTCCTCATTTCAGCCATTGTCTCTTCCACCTTTCAAAGCCAATACTTCTCTTCTTGAAATAAAAGAAAAACTCGTAAACTGATTTTTCTTTTTCTAATATGACAGAATGAAATTCGAGACAAATTATATTCTACCATGCATGCTCTAAACTAACATTCCTAAAATCAGTAAATCGCTTTGAAATTATACATTTAATAATATATTTAAATTATAAAAATCTCGGCGATCGAGTTGTTAAAGCGTCCGACTCGACTTTATAATAATAATAGTAATAAAAATACATTTATTTGCTGTCCAATTATTTTAAAAATGGTATAACGAAAATATTTCTTATTATCTACCATACAATTTCACAGCCTGTTCTCAAGATGATAAAGAACAATAAATAGATCTTTGTACATTTATATGGAAAACATGTGTTACTTATTGGAACGAATGTATTTACTAGCGTAATGAAAGGGCTTATCCCCAATTATCTTGAAGAATATTGATTACCCTGGGGTATTGGGAATGAATTGTGATGTTTGTGAATTTATTAGCGTGAATGGAGAGGCTTAGCTTCATTTCCCAAAGAATTATAGTGTACCCGAGGAGTAGCAAGGGGGTCTGGTACGTGAATGTATTTATTAGCGTGAATGGGAGGCGTATCTCCAATTACCCCGAGGAATGTCGAGTATTCTGGATATTGCGAATGGATTGTGGCGCGCGAATGTAATTTATTAGTGTAATTGATTTATTTTTATGGAAAGTGTGGTTGAGTTGAAAAACTAGTTCAATAGCGACACACTACTTTTTCAACATTTCGGTTAATAAGACCGACTAAAACATGTATATTAGTGTAATTTATTAGCGAGGATGGAGGGGCTTATCCCGAATTACCGCGAAGATTTTTGAGTACAGGTAGAATCAATAGGGTCTGATGCGTGAATGGAGGGGCTTAGCATTCATTTCCCCGAGGATTATCCAGTACCGGGTTAACAGCAAGATGTCTGGTGTGTGAATGTATTTATTAGCGTGAATGGGAGGCGTATCTCCAATTACCCCGAGGAATATCGAGTATTCTCGATATTGCTTATGGATTGTGACGTGCGAATGTCATATCAGTTTAATTGATTTATTTTTATGCAAAGTTTTGTTGAGTTGAAAAACTAGTTCACGAGCGATACACTACTTTTTCAACACAACCATACTTTGCATTAAAAAAAAATCAATTTAAAATAATTATTTCGGTTAGTTAGACCAACTAAAACATGTATATTAGTGTAATTTATTAGCGAGAATTGAGGGGCTTATCCAAAATTTCTACGAAGACTTGTGGGAACAAGGGGTAGCACAAATGGGGTCTGATGCGTGAGTGTATTTATTAGCGTGAATGGAGGGACTCCTCTCCATTCACCTGGAGTAATATTGAGTACCCTGGGGTGATATGAATGAATTGTGGTGTGCGTACATTATTTATTAGCGCCAATGTTGGAGTTTCTTCCTCAATTATCCCGATAGGGTGAATGAATTTGGATGGCTGTGAATGTAATTTATTTGCGTGAATGTAGGAGTTATCCTCAAATACCCCGAGGAATATTGAGTACTGGCTAGTGTAAATGTATTTATTAGCGCAAACGGATGGCCCCGTTACCATTTTTGTACGACAGGGATTTAAATGATATTCGATAATCAGTTATCAAGTTTTTACCAGAATAATAATTAGCGTCTAGCCTAATCATCAAAGGTGACTTTTGGTGTTCTTTTTAAGCAAATAATTTGTATATACATATTAAAAACAAAATTATACCATGAAATGTTCCCTGAAGAACGTCTGCATTTACAAGAGCTTCAGAGCTTAGCGAGTGTTTTATTTTAGATCTTCCTGTGAAATCACGTAAGATTTAATCAAACTTATTGTTAGCCTAGGTCAAATTAAGCCACATCAACTTACTAAATCGTCTTTGAAGATTATTACGAGGTATTAGAATTAATACATTGTACATAATTATGTTAAGCAACAAAAGTTATTAGTTTAATTAGTATACCGTCATTATCCTAGATTTTTTCAATTAGATTTAGTCGAAATGAATTCAAAACCTACTATACGCGCAACGCAGTGTATAGTAATGGTAGTATCCAAGCGGTTTGATGTAATAGATAGTAAAAAAAATATTTTTTTAAATTATTTAATATATATTTATTATTAGTTTATTAACACATTATCATAAACAAGCGTTGCACACATAACTGACGTGTACGCTTCATCTTCTTTAATATTTAGAATGATTCAATAACCTGATAGTATTCCATAAAGATTATTACATTAAAAGATTTATTTATGCATTTATATAACTGGCTTTGAGTACAAAGGCCGGCTGTGTTTAGAAATTGGACAATTTCATTATTTCGTCGCGGCTGGTCCGCTGAGTGGGCAAATTGCTTTTGGGATTTGAGAAGAAACCAGTTTCCATTACAAAGCGGTGTACGTTTGAAAGTTTGGCAACCGTGGAACATCCAGTTTGGGGGAGGGGAGGATTTTCAACTGTGAAAACGATTCCCGCCCCGATGAAAACGACTCGACGCGCCGGGAGGCGTGTATGTTTGTTTTAAACTCGAGTTTTCAATCATCCCGTTCAAAAAAAAAAAATCCGTCGTTTGTATTTTTGTTTTTGTAAAAAAACGACAATAAGAATTTATTGGTTACAGAAAATTAAAAGAAAGATAAGAAATTAATTAAAAGAAAAATTATGTATCCCTTAAGTTTGGAAGAAACCTTAATGTCCAACACGTTTAATTATTTTATTATACTGATTAATGAATTTTTCTGAATTTAAATTTAAGTATTTTTTCAATGACAAATAAGAAAAATAAAGCTAAATAAATTATAATTATTTACACGGTAACTCTTAATCAGTTAAAGGAATTCACGGCGCTAAGAGCAACCATGCCCGCAACACACCAAGGTCTTGCGGAATAGTTGATCAGGCGCCTTGTTTTACAAACTATCTTTCACCTTTTATTTTTTTTATTTATTTTTTATTATTCTTTTAATGTTATTAAATTTTTTAAAGGAAATTGATGAAAAAAGTATTCATTCGAATTAGAACGTTCGTGAAAAATTCGAAAAACTTCCCAGTTCTTCATTACTTTATATGATATTTGTTGAAATATTATTTAATCATACCATATTAAAAAAAAAAAAACGTGTATTTTCATATCTGTAAGTGGTTTTCTTAGATGTTTTTTAAGGCTGGAATATTTAAGTTTTTAAAAATCATTTCGTACTTAAAAAATTATAAAAATGTCAAATAATGGATGCTAACACTTCGCCTTATACAAACTACAAAAAAAATTTAGCCCTTAAAAATTAACAAAATTTCTAAACTATCGGATGACTGTTCATTGTTTTCCATGCCGAGTACGGAAGCCAAAAGTTTGATTAGAACAGAAATTACTTGTCTAATGTTCAGTGTGATTTAGTGCTGAATCGCAGGCATTTCTGGAAATACGTGCCGGCTGGAATTCCACAAACAATGACTGACAATAATTAAAGTTTGACACTAACGAATTTGTGTTTAATATGTATTTAAACATATCTAAAACCAAAACAGCGACTTAATAAGAAAAATCAAGGTTTATTAATTAAAGTTATTCAATACTACTGGAATACAAAAAGTGAAAATTAATTTAATAAAAGCCCTATTTGTATTTTTCAACAAATACATCAGGTTTTAAAGAGAATAAATCTAATATTCTAAAGCTAATAACACTGCGCATTCATGAGAACGTGGACCACAATGAAAAACAAGCTTTTAAAATTGAAATTCAGAAGCACTTGTCGTCAAATTATAACAAACATTAGAGGAAGTACAAAATAAAATTCAACGCTATGTAACATTTAAAATTCGATTAACTGGACAGCCTAATGGCTTTTATCTCTTTAGGATTTACTGAAAAAAATAAAGGAATATAAAGAACAGAATAGAATAATAAATTATTATTTAAATTGATGACTCTTGAAGTTAAGTTATATGACTAATTATCAAATATGTATACATCCAACTATATAAAACGTATGTAAGAGGAGGATGGCTGACGACAATTTGATGGATTTTGGTTATTTCTATTGTATCTAAATCTATTGTAAATACGTTTAATAAATAATTTCGTTTAGAACAAAATGTTAACCTCTTACACTTTTTAATCTTGTTTGAAATTTAATTAATTGTAATTTTTTGTTTTAAAGTATTTTCTTTTTTCTCTAATAAGAATCTATTCAACGCTTCTCGATATACTCATTTTATCATTTAAAACAATGTACATATTTATTTGAAGTTTAATTAAGATTACATGGAAACTAATAAATGTACGATTTCTACGAAGAAAGCCTAATAACATACAAGAAAAAAGTTTAAACTTGATAAAACTAATTAGAATAAACAAATTGTCCAATGTTCTCCACCTTTTTTCATGAATTCAATTAAAAACTCCAACTTTAACCTCTTGTTTTATTGTGTCGTAAAACTATGAAATTTTACCCGTTTTGCTGTATCTCGAAATCGAAACTCAAGCGGACCTGTCGTTTGTTTTCTAAATTAAAAAAAACTTTATTATGCCTCAATTTCTTACGTTGTTAATTATAAACAACGCGAGTCACTTTTGAGAGATAAATAACAGGTCGTAATTAAAGTTATAAATAACAGCCCGTTATCGTTTATTTACAGGACAAGAAGAGAAACTATTGTGAAAACAGTGTTCGCATTAAAGTTAAAATTTATTGTTATTGTTCAGTAACTTTTTTTTTAAATATTTTTTATTGTTGATTCCAGTAAGTGATAACGACAATGTAAGAGTGAATTTATTCATGCTAGTAGCTCGCCATTTAAAATAGCTTGTTTAAAATTAATATAAATACGTAGAAGTATATAAAATTAAACATTGAAATATGTCAAATATTTTGTTAAAAATTTGTAAGTAATAAGTAATAAACCATTCAGAAATATATAGTGGGAAAAAATAATATTAGCTGTGGGGGAAAAGTTTAAAAATTTTACAGAAACTATTTATTTAGAAATCGTGAGATGAGGTCTGATGTGATGTAGGTATCAGAAAAACATTTTCTTTATCGTGCCAACGTTTCGATCTTTATTGAGATCATCTTCAGGGCCTGGGATTTACAAACGTTGTTTACATATAACAGTTACATTTTGGATGTGGAAAAGTGAATTTATACAATGCAAAATATATTTTTTACATATTTAATAATATATTTTGCATTGTATAAATTCACTTTTCCACATCCAAAATTTAATTGTTATATGTAAACAATGTTTGTAAATCCCAGGCCCTGAAGATGATCTCAATAAAGATCGAAACGTTGGCACAATAAAGAAAATGTTTTTCTGATACCTACATCACACCAGATCGCATCTCACGATTTCTAAATAAATATCGATTAATGCTCACTTTTTATTGAGACCAGTCGGAAATACGCGTAAATGTATGTGTGTCTCCTACTTTTTAAATTGTTTCCGCCATTTGAAAAACCCATGTCATGCTAAATTGGATTCCGATAGTTGCCGACATGCTAAAAAGGGTAAAAAGATTTTCACTCGGGGCGAAATTTATATGGCAGTGGTGGACATTTACGGATTATTCAGGCGGAGACAATAATGCATTTAATTTTTTTCCTCTGTGCTCTTGTTCCTGCCTTTTATCCTTGTCATCACAGTTAGAATTGCTAATGCCTTCTCCGTTGTTTCTCCTAATTACGCCCCTCGGACGAAAAGCTGGTTTTTTTAATCACCTTACACATACAACACTGGAGGGAATTTAAAATCTTTTCCTATTTAATAATTCCAACCTCGATGAATTCTGAATCACTACAATTCGATACAAATAATCGAAACAACAGTTCGTATTAAAAAGTATTTTAAAAAACCGTATAAACCTGAAGCAAGTTTTTTACCTGGTACAAAAGCGAACGAATTTAACCGTAAAATTGCGCACTTGAACGGTCGAAAAAGAAAGAAAAATACGATCCCACTAAAACGAAACGACCAGGATTATTAAATGAAAAGCAATATGAGCTAAAGGCTAAAAATAACTCTGCCAATGCGATGCAATTGGTTGTTTTGCTGACTTTTCCCACGGAACGCCTGTTTTTAAGGACAACATCGACATGAACCGATTTTTCCAGCTGGAACGGTAAGCCACCAAAACGCAAATTAAAACAGCAAGTCACGATAAGATACGCAAAAACAATCAAGCTTGTAATAATATTTCTTTTGATCAATTTGTTCCCCCACTTGATATGAACTGCAATTTTCAAAAAAGAGGTAATGAACCTCTTTGTGAGAAAATTAGCCCAATTAGAGTACTCCTGTTTCTTTGTTCAGACAAGGTTTCGGCCCCCATGCTATTTTCATACAGTGTGATGTCTTTGTTCGTTCACGTTTCAAATAAAACGAATATATTGATCTCAAAACATTTTCCTGTTTTCTTTGACTCCCTCATTTTTATAAACTAAAATATGTTATATTTGTCACCATCTAAAAATGACTGTACTGGCCTTTATTGCCTTAAGTCAATACTAGACCTCCAGGGCTGTCGTAGAATGAAGTATTAACTATTTTTCGTAGGATTTTTGTTCTAAATTTTGGCAATGAAGGCAGTTTACAATTGTTCTGTTACGAAATGTCACATTGGATTATTGTTAACCGTTGATCACAGTCAGTCCATTTTAGACCTGTATTTCGTTTCCATGTTTTGTCCATAATATTGTGCTGGAGGAATTGTGCCGTTTCCAAAAATTGTATTGGAATTTTTAATTGTTTTCCTTGATTTTCCATTGTTGAAGGGTTCTAGAATATAAAGTTAGGATTGGAAATTGCATCTGGAATGTAATCAGCTGTAAAGAAGGAGTAAAGTAAGCAAGCGAGCGTGGTTCGTTGTGGAACGCCGGCTAAAATGCGAAACAGAATTGGAAGAAGTATCACGGGTGGTTTCGAGCATCGGATTGAGGTGGGACAAGGTAGTATAAATTCCGCTGAGCTTTCAGCCCTCCAAGAATATCTGAAAGAAAACACCAGAATAAAAAAAAATTATTTTTGTTTGGGAAGGGGAGAACTAAGAGCTTTTTTCAACTATTTACTTTTTATACAAAAACATTCTTTTAACAAATTATCAGTGACAAATTTGAAACAATGAATAGATGAAAAATTCTTTGTAACGGCGCCTGAATCGACCATTCAGCAAGACGTAGGTGTGATGCGGGTATGGTTGCTCCTAGCGCCGTGAATGCAATCCTGTTTATTTAATTAGTATAAAAACTGCTCAAAAAACGAATAGGGATTTATTCTTATTAGAAATTTATTCTTAATCTATTAATTGTCTATTAACGAGAATTTAAACGTACTATTGTTAGAGGTTGATGAAGTTAGAAATAGATTTTTAATGAGATTTCAAAATTTTGAAAATCAAGGCTCTTAAGCACTACCATTTCATGTCTGAGGAAAGAACAAATAGCAGTTTTCAACTTCAATTTACACAAATGTATTTATTTGACCAGTTTGCCTTTTATAAAAAAAACATTACTTAATAAAATGAATAATGACAAATTTTAAACTATGAACAAAATAAGAAATGAAAAATCGTTTGAAAATCACGGCGCCTGAATCGACCATTCAGCAAGACGTCGGTGTGTTGCGGGTATGGTTGCTCCTAGAGCCGTGATTGCAATCGTAGTTGTTTAATTATTATAAAAACTGCTCAAAAGTGAATAATTAAATTTAATTAAATTAACCATTTAATCAAAAACAAACATGTTAATCCTCATTTTTAATAACGGGTTTACTGAAGCATTAAACATGAAGATTATTCATTTTGAAAACAAACACTTTTCTCGTCTTTTCTTCATTTTAATCCAGTTGTATTCTCTTTAACCATGTAAAGGCCATGACTTAAACCAGAAGTTCGCAATATTATTGTGAAAATGAGTCATTGAGGTCACTGTCAAGTGGATATCGTAGGGGCAGTTGGGGTTTCTCAGCGCGTGGTGTCCCGCGCTTCGGCCCGATTTCTAGAGACTGGAAGTGCCAATAGGAGGTCTGGTAGTGGATCTGTCTGGTAGTTACTAAGTGAGGACAGAAATGTTGTCATTGCTGCAAGACGGAACCCTTTCCATTGTGCCTGGCAGATCCTAAATGAAGTGCATTCGTTCCCGAGAACTCTTCGTCAACAAGACAAGAGGATCTTTAGCGTCCGCACCTGGCATATTCGGCCTTAACGGACGTTTTGATTGGCAAGATGAGAGCTGACGCACCTCTACATACGACGGAATGGTGTTAACGCCGCAGCATTGCTGTAGAGGCGCCCCAGCCCCTAAGGGCCAAGACAACCTCGCTCTAGGTCGTATGGTCGGGCCCGCATTGTGCATCGGGTCGTATGCCGCACGCAAAGGGCTAACAGGCCGAAATACATCAGCCTGTTCTCCCGCGCATTCCCTAGATGGAGAACGCTATCTCCCTCTCTATTTCCCAGAGTATTGGGACTTCCCATAGCGTAGAAACTACCTGATCCGCCCCGGCCGCGGTTTTGTTGTTAGTGGAATTGCTAACCATTCCTCTAGATGAGCACTGTCTACGGTAAAACCTCCTGTCGAGCTCAGCCTACACCGCCATGCGCATTCGAGGGACGCCATAGGCTTAGCCTAGGTGGTCCGATCCTTCGCTTCTCCAAGGGTACCACGCCGGTCATAAGCACAACAATACAAAGCATACTCGAGTCAGAGAAACCGATTCACTACCCGTTTCCGTTCGCGTCCTCAACGCCTATACGCTGTCGTCCGGTCGCAACGTCTACCGTGAGGCCGGGGGTAATAACGCTGGCCATACGCAAGCTTCACGAAGGTCACAAATAGAAGACAGCCTCTGTCTAAGATTCCGCCAGGGGCGTCACCACGTACCACCACGAATCCATTCCCAGTGAAACTAGGGCTGAATTTGGAACTTTTCAGTTACCCCGTGGTACAGATGGCCATACACCCCCCTCGTCTATGCAGACAAGATCTGGTGCACTGGCCCTCGTGTAACTCTGGTAAGGCACCCGCCGCCCATGCCGACCCTAGGCCGACACGAGTACAGCTTGTGCTTCAGAGAGGTTGCCACGCCTCTCGGCTGCACAATTATTTCTTGCCCGGATACCCCCCTTGCAACCAAGGGTTGGGAGGGGTCACAGGATAGAATGAAGGAACTCGGACTGAGAAAAGGGCCGTGGATGTGAACACGAGGTGAGTCGTTTCGGGGTCTCGAGCCTCAATCTACACTATACCACCCGTCGTCGCCGTAGTTCCACACATAGTGGGCCACGACTCTCAGGGTGGGTGCTAAATGAAGTACAAGACGTTTTAGCAACGATTTTTGGCCTCACATCGTATGTCCCTTTGCGACGACAGCCCGCCACCAGCAATTCAGGAGAATATGGTACATCACGTGCCTAGAAGAGAACATAGAACAACCCTAACCATCACCAATTGGACCGCTGTTATTTTTATTTATGGGACGCGTTTCTGTCTGTATAGGGATAGCAGGCGCCGAAGAGTCTACCGAGAACAAGGGATAAGTATACTGCCACAGTTCGTGCCCCCTTAAGGGCACTTTTGAGGACTGGGCTAGTATTTACACTGGAGGACGAAATCCAAGTAATTATCGAGGAATACATCCTTTAAACCAAGGATCATATAGGAAGGGATTTTCTATTTCTGGATTACAATGCCAGACATCGTAGAGTCAGAGTTGCTCATCTATATTTAGAAAACCTGTAAATTTCCCATCTGCCCCTTTTCCCATTTTCTCCAGACTTCAATCCCATTGAGAACGGTTGCGTTGCAGAGAAGGCTTTTCGATCATCAACCGCAGCCATTTGACCTGCAACAACTGAGTGCAGCGTTGCAACATCTATGGAGTGAAATTCTTTATGAAATTAGTGACAACCATATTAACAGTATGCCTAACAGTTGTACAGACGTGTTAGCTAACAGAGTACAAACGGTATTAATTTTTAAAAAATTATTGCATTCAATAAACAAAATTATGGAAATAAAACCTTTTATTTTTCTAAACCACTTAATTAAATTTTCCTTCATTAAAAACAATAACTTCTAATTAATTTTAATGCACGCTATAACAAAAATAAAATAAAAATGCTAGGGAAAGTAAATACCACAAAATTGGCAATATCCCAATTCATTTTTGAGCAGTTTATACTACATTAAAATAGTATAACTATAATTTACTTTGCTTAGTTATAAAAATATTTTTTAATTGTAAATTGTTTACATTATTTATTTTGCAAACTGTTGGTTTTATTTGAACAATATATTCAGTTGTTACAAAATATACAGACGTTTTTACGAAAATCTCTGTTTATATTTTTAATCCAACAGTGTGTTTATATAGGATTTACATATCAATGAAAGCAGCATTTAATTCCTTTATTTAGCAGAAGCCTTTTATTTTCATATCTTTTCTAATTATATTTATTAAATATTAATGTAATAACTAAGTTAGGAACACCAGCGGTTTGCGTATAATTTTACTCCGTGAAATCTAACTCGATCCTTCTGGTTAGTGAGGCTACTCGGAATGTTACTTGATCCTGACGAAGGACTCCAGCTTCGTGAACAGTTTCGTTGAAAATTATTTGTATTCATTGTTACTTTTAATTATACACAATCGTAATCTATGAACTGTTACTATTCGAACCTTGCTCTAATTGTTTTTATCCGACGGTATTCGTTTACAAACAGTTCTGAAAGGAAAATATGGAAATCTCTCTTCGAGAATTGAGAGCAAGCATTATTCAAAGCATTACATACCTAACAGTATGGGAAAATAGACAGATGAAATTGTAATAACCGTCTGCCGATGTTAATCAAACTACAATGCATTAATAAAATTGCCAATGTTGTGTCTATCTGCCTAGATTGTTGTCGTTATTTAAAAAAATGTTTAATGTTAACATAGATTTCCTAGTTTATATTTTACGAAATGGCCTTCTGGACTTGATTTGCATTGTCATTCTACATTATCCGGTGTCACAATGAGTTTATTGCTTTTTCCAACAGGTTTATCATGAGTGTTTAATTGAAATAAATTTTATTGAAGTATTCCACTCATTTGCTTATGATGGTCAAAATTGTCTGAAAAAAACCGAATCATCCTGTTTTATTTCTATGCAAATATGGACATTAATTTTTTTTTAATTTAGGACAACAGATTTTTCCCTAGAAAAACGAAGAATAAAATCTTCTGTAGGACTTATAAATAATTGTCCTTACGTTTTTGATCTTTAAGATTAAAAAACAATAATTAACTTTTTTAATTTATTGATAAAGTTGTTATAAAATAATGTTTCATCAGCACTCTTTGATCGTAGTTCTTTTTATGTGTAGCTTAATAAATTGACTTAATTAACGACTAATTGGTACTTTATAAATTAATTTATATACCAATTATACATATTTTTTAATTATATAAAGTTTTTACGTATTATTTTAAAAAAACAGTCNATTTAGAAAATAAAGGCTTTAAAAAAATAGCATTTTTATATCAGTTTCTGTTAACGATCTCGTAAAATCGTATAGTCTGTACTAGTATTTTTTTAATTTTTTGTTCTATGAAAATATTTTTTAGAAAAGCGTGTTTGAAACCAATTGTCATATTCATCTCTATATCTCGAATCGTTTGAATAAACAATAATCCCTATTGTTCCATTGGGGCATAGTCTAACGGCGATGCAAATTGAGACCCGAGGATAATTTCAAAATGAAACAATTTCATACATCTATGACATTCTACATATATATGAAAAAATGTTAGAAAGAAAAGTTGTTTTATCTCTTTTTTTTGGGGGGGGGCAGATTTTGTTAAAATATATTTACGTTTGTTTAAAACATCCTATATAAGTAAACACAAGAGACTTTCATTTTACAAAGTGTTCTCATCAATTTACTTTCTTGTCTTTGTCCCGGTGCTGAGCTTTGGAGGAACGGTTTTGGTTCGAGTTTCAACACTTTTTCTAATTAATTAACGCATGTTTAACGAGTCAAAATTGCCCCTTTTGACCTTGGATTACTTGAAGGGAAGTTTATTCTCTTGCATCCCCGACGAAGGCAATTAAACCCCACGTTTTGATTGGATTTACACGAGATTAGAGCCAAATTGTTGCCAATTTTTCATCAAAGAACCGCTTCCTTTTGTACCGGACTGAATAATCAATGGAAAATTTTCGTAAATTATGAAAAAAATTAAATCTCAAAGCCACAGAAGGACCTTTCTTCTTAACTAACCTGCCTTTTTAAATATTATATGAGTTTTTGGTGGAAAAATAGTCATTTTTACAGGCTAAAAATCCAAAAATTAAAAACAATCTTTTTTCCACAGGTTGCTTTATGTTACCATCAGATTTGATGTCAATTATAAGAGTTGAAACATTTTAATATTTTTTAACTCAATTATAGGTACTTCGAATAAAAAGATTGGTAACGTCAAATCTAATGGATGTTGGACATCCAAGGTTTGGATTCATTTGGTACTCAGGTAATTAGAAGCCTAATGAGGTCGTGTATCATCATGCATTATTTAAAGCCTAAGAAGGCCATAAAAGTCATGCAAAGTGGTGCACGTACCTTTATTGGTGGACAGGTAGTCACTCTTTCCAACGTGCAGCACTGACCCGTTCTCCAGGTCGATCCAACCATTGCTTTGGCCGTTATGACATGATACGAAAATGGATCGTTCTCAAAATAAGGAAAGATACCATCCGTTTCAGTTAAAACGCTAACTTCGCCGTAAAGCTTACTTAGGTTGGAATCCAAAATATCTTTCTGCGTGTCGTTGGTTTGCTTTTTCTGCCTTCCTTTTCAAATAAGCTGGTACACATAGATTTAAAATTTTCAAGCTTGCAACGAAGTTGTTTGATCATTTGTTGAATCCTTCCTCAGGACAAATAACATTCCGAGTAGCCTCAGCAAGCAGTAGGACCGAGGTAGATCTCATGAAGTAAAATTATACCCAAACCACTGGTGTTCATAACTTACTTATTTAATTAATATCTATTACTAGAAAAAAGCAGAAAATAAAAAGCTGTCTAATAAATAAAGGAATTAAATGTTTTTTCCAATTATGTGTAAATCCTATATAAACGAACAGTTGGATTAAACGTATAAACAAAGCGATTTTAGAAAAAAATCGGCCATAGGTTTTGCAATAACTGAATATATTGTTTAAATTAAAACTAGAATTTGCAAAAGAATTACAAAAATATAAGCAAAATAAATTATTGTAGGTAATTTCTGGTAGATATTCAATTAAATAAACGGGATTGCATTCACGGCGCTAAGAGCAACCATACCCGCAACACACCGAGGTCTGGCTGAATGGTCGATTCAGGCGCCATGATTGAGTTTTTTATTTCTTATTTTATTTGTGTTTTTGTAAGTATTGTCATTATTTTTAACACAAACTTGTTGATAAAAAGATAAATAGTTCAAATTAAGACATTCGTGAAAATAAAAATTTCAAAAAGGCCCAAATCTTCACGAAACTAATGAGCAGTTGTAATTTTTATGATCTTAAATTCAAAAATTGACAGTGGTTGGATTAACAATGAATAATTAATAATGGCATTTAAACTTTGTTGTTATGTTTTTTAAAGTAATATTTTTTATAAAAGGCAAATAGGTCAAATAAAAACGTGTGTGAATTGAAATTGAAAAATGCCATTAGTTCTTTCCCCAGCTAAGAAATAGTAGTGCTTAAGCGTCTTGATTTTCAAACTTTCGAAATCTCATTAAAATTCTTTTTCTAACTTCATCAACCCCTAACAATAGTTCGTTTACATTTATTTTTACGGATTGGTCGATTAAGGCGCCGTTAAGGAGGACTGGGCAACTCAAAACAACCCACCGCGGTAGAGATAAGTACGTCTAAAATAAACAGGGATATTGCCAATTTTGTGGAATTAAACGGAATTATATGCTTTTTTCCATTGATATGTAAATCCTATATAAACACACTGTTGGATTAAAAATATAAACAAAGGGATTTTCGTAAAAATGGCCATATATTTGCAACAACTGAATATATTAATATATTGTTCAAATAAAATCTACAGTTTGCAAAAAAAATTTACAATTAAAAAATATTTTTATAAGTAAGCAAAATAAATTATAGTTTATTTCTACTATTTTAATGTAGTATAAACAGCTAAAAAATGAATAGGGATATTGCCAATATTGTATTATTCAGTTTCCCTAGTATTTTTATTTTAGTTTTATTATAAAATGTATTAAAATTTATTAGAAATTATTGTTTTTACTGAAGGAAAAATTAATTAAGGGATTATAAAAAATAACAAAATAAAAGGTTTTATTTCTATAATTTTGTTTATTGGATGCAATATTTTTTTTAAACAATTATTACCGTGCATAATGTGCTCTATTAGCTAACACGTCTGTATACATGTTAGGTTTACTGTTAATATGGTGGTCACTAATTTCATAAGGAATTTCACTTCATAGATGGTGCCACACTGCACTCAGATGTTGCAGGTCAAATGGCTGCGATTGGTGATCCAAAAGCCTTCTCTGCGACGCATGTGCTCAATGGGTTTGAGGTCTGGAAACAATGGAAAAAGAGGCAGATGGGAAATTTACAGGATTTCTAAACATGGATGAACAACTTTGTCTTTATGATGTTTGGTATTGTCATCCAGAAATAGAAAACCCCTACTAATGAGATCCACGATTTGAGGGATGCATTCCTCGATGATTTCTTGGACATAACGGACTGCGGTGTGGTTGCCTTCAACAATATGTAGTCCAGTTCTTCCTCCAGTGTAAATCCCAGCCCAGATCATTACACGCCTCCTCCAAACTGTTCTGAAGGAGCACGAATTGTGGCAATGTACCCATCCCCTGTTCTCGATAGACTTCTTTTCGACGCCATACAGGGAGAAACGTGACTCATCAGTATACATAACAGCATTCAAATTGGCGTTCTCTCTTCTGGGCACTCCCTGCATCATAGTTTTCTAAGTTGGTGGTGGCGGGCTGTTGCTGCAGAAGTTTAGGACGGGAGACCAAGTTGATAACGGCCTGGCCAGAACATTTAGGATCTGTGTACAATGGAAAGGGCCAATTTTGTAGTATTTACTTTCCCTAGCATTTTTATTTTGTTTTTATTATAGCGTGCATTAAAATTTATTAGAAATTATTGTTTTTAATGAAGGAAAATTTAATTAAGTTGTTTAGAAAAATAAAAGGTTTTATTTCCATAATTTTGTTTATTGAATGCAATAATTTTTTAAAAATTAATACCGTTTGTACTCTGTTAGCTAACACGTCTGTACAACTGTTAGGCATACTGTTAATATGGTTGTCACTAATTTCATAAAGAATTTCACTCCATAGATGTTGCAACGCTGCACTCAGTTGTTGCAGGTCAAATGGCTGCGGTTGATGATCGAAAAGCCTTCTCTGCAACGCAACCGTTCTCAATGGGATTGAAGTCTGGAGAAAATGGGAAAAGGGGCAGATGGGAAATTTACAGGTTTTCTAAACATAGATGAACAACTCTGACTACGATGTCTGGCATTGTAATCCAGAAATAGAAAATCCCTTCCAATGAGATCCTTGGTTTGAAGGATATATTCCTCGATAATTACTTGGATTTTGTCCTCCAGTGTAAATCCTAGCCCAGTCCTCCAAAGTGCACTTAAGGGAGCACGAACTGTGGCAGTGTACGCATCCCTTGTACTACTTCGAGATAGATCCACTACCAGACCTCGTATTGGCACGTCCAGTCTCTAGAAATCGGGCCAAAGCCCGGGAGACCACTCCCTGAGAAACCCCAGCTGCCTCTTTGATATCTTAAGAATGGCCTCAACGACTCATTCTCACAATAATATTGTGAACTTCTGGTTCAAGTAGATGTCTTTCCGTGGTTAAAGAGAATGCAACTAGATTAAAATTTAGAAAAGACGAGAAAAGGTTTTTATTTACAAAATGAATAACCTTCATGTTTACTGTGCTTAAGTAAACTTGTTATTAAAAATGACGAATAACATTGTTTATATTTTCTCTTCTGTTTTATCCAACTAACACGAATATATCGTGTAATTTAATAAAATTAATAGAATAAGAATAAATTACAAATATCCCTATTCACTTTTCAGCAGTTTATACGCTAATTAAATAAATACGATTGCATTCACGGCGCTAGGAGCAACCATACCCGCAACGCACCAAGGTCTTGCTGAATGGTCGGTTCAAGCGCCGTGATTACAAACGATTTTTCATTTCTTATTTTGTTCATTGTTTAAAATCTGTCATTAAAAATTTTTGAAAGTAATGTTTTTATAAAAGGCTAATAGGTTTAATTAAAAGTTATTTTTAGAAAAGTTGTTAATAGAAAAGAGCTGCACAATAAAATCCTGTCTAATAAAGGAAATAAATTTAAAGTTAAAACATTTGTGTTTATTGAAATTGAATAATGCCTTAGTTCTTTCCCCATGTAAGAAATGGTAGTGCTTTTTTTTCTTTTTTTTTGACCCCTGGTTTTCACCATTAGCACAAAGTACTACCCGGGCCGAAGAGGAGAGCCCCAACCCGCCCACCGGGGAAAAAATGCGGCACCACCTCAAATTCCAATTTGACTCAAGTACGTCCGGTCTCCTGGTGGGATGTGCGTGTGTGCCTGGCCACATTCCAAACCGATCGGGGACGGCTATCGATGTACATGTACCAGAGCAACCCCAGCGCCACACACCCCCAGCAACCAGACAAGGCCCCCCCCCACCAGGCAGCAGGCAAGAGACAGTTATCGTCTCCAATAGTTATGTGGCACTCATGGACAAATTTAACGATATTTGTATAAATACAAATATCTTTAGGAAACAGTAGAAATCTATAATCAAATGGTTTGTCCAACGTTTTTAGTTTATACAGTTCATCAAACATTTCTTTCCTTTCTTTCTACCTTGATTTTCAAACTTACAAAATCTCATTAAAAATCTATTTCTAACTTCATCAACCTAATAATAGTACGTTTACATTTATTCTCGTAATTTTCATAATTAAACTTCAACGCAATATTTCACAAGATTGAACGAGCATATTGCAGGTTCATCTCCAATCAACTTAACAAATGGAAAATTTGAAGCAGCACTGACTGTACCGTTCTCCAGGTCTTCTCCTGACTATTTCACAGCTATCAAGGTCTCCTAGCCGCTACCATTATATCATGAAGCGATGCAAAAATTAGATCATTCTCAAAAGATGGAAAGGTTTCGATTCTTTTCTGTTACCTGTTACACGCTGACATCTCGGAAACTGTCTGACTTAAGGTGGAATCCAAAATATAATTTTACTCGTTGTTATTCAAAGTTGGTTTGCTTTTTCTACCTTGTTTGTCAGCCGGCATACTAAGTTTAATTCCTTTGAAACTAGCGACAATGTGGTTCGATGGTTGAATCCTTCCTCAGGATCAAAAACATTCCGTGTAGCCCCAGCAAGCAGAACGACCTACTTAGAACTCAAAGAGTAAAATTGTACGCAAGCATTTGTGTTCATAACTTGGTTATATAAAAAGTATCTCTTTATAGAAAAGAGCTGCACAAAAAAACCTGTCTAATAAAGGAATTAAATAATATTTCCATTGATGGATAAACAAATGTTCTTTCATTTGGGATTAAAAATATAAAAGATTGATTCTCGTAAAAACGGTACTTTATTTTGCAACAAAGCAATATAATTTAAATAAAACCTAAACGCTTGCAAAAAATTAAAATTACAAAAATATTTTGATCGTTAAGAAGAATAAATTTTAGTTCATTGTATTTCTGGTGGATACGATTGCATTCACAGCGCTAGAAGCAACCATACCCGCAACACACCGAGGTCTTGCGGAATGGTCGATTTAGGCGGTGTGATTTGCAAATGATTTTTTATTTCTTAGTTTGAAAATAGATGACCTGCTGGATACAAGAAGTTCTTTTCAGAGGATCTTCGGAAGAGATAACCTCTTCAGGTACCTCTTCCGAAGATCCTCTGAAAAGAATTTCTTATTTTATTCGTGTTTTTTTTTTTTTTTTTTTTAAGTATTACCATTATTTAGTAACACCAATTTGTTGATAAAAGATAAATAGTTCAAATTAAGCAATTAAGCTAATGAGCAGTTGTAATTTTTATGATCTTAAATTCAATAATTGACAGTGTTTTGTTGGATTATGTTTCAAAAATTAAATATTTAACTAAAATTAGCAAAAAGGAATTCAGAGCTTTAGTGTGATATTTCTTTGCATTTATCAGTTTGTTACTGACAATGCCGTTTAATATTTCAAAGTGAATAAGTCAGTTTTTGACGTATCCTTCATTCTTTATCATTCATAATTAGAAGCCGCCGGCGAGAGGGATGATATAATACGATTTCCCTCGGACAAAGCCGAGATCCAGGTGGAAATTGTCCCGGAAACCTTCCGTATCCGGAATTAGAGTTTGAGAGTTATTAATTAAACGTCAGCCTTACTACCCCGGAGCCTATTCGGACCGCAACAGGTGCGGTGAATCTTTTCAAAGAGGGGAATAATGTATTTGACTGGAGCAAATAAAACAGCGGTAGAAAGAACAGAAGGCATAGAGGAAGATAAAAGAAACGCGGGAATTTCACTGTTAACAATGAAATATAACGGCAATTATTTATTCCTTTTTGTTAATATTCGTTACTAAACTGCCCCCAACGGCATTTTTCCCAACAAAAGCATGATTTGCGCTGATAAGGATAATTTATATAACCCTATGTTTTGGTTAATATATTTATTCGTTAAGGAAAACTTTTTTCCAGCACTCGTATAATATATCACCGTTTGTACATACAAAATTGTAATTTAAAACTATTATTATCGTGAGGACAATAACAGTTTAAATCATTTTGAAATATTTCTCCCACAAAGAAAGCAGTGATTTAAAAATGCACATAAATCCTTTGTTTACGCCTGAATTTAAATTTTATTTTAGTTTTAATTTAAGTTAGAGTTTGTTTGGTCTCGTTGCCACGGGGAACGAATGTTTACGCCTCCCGTTGCTATGGGAACCAAATGTTATGCTTTCGGTTGCCATGAGCACCAGTGTTTACACGTCGCCGTTGCTACGGTGAATTGTTTTGTATTTTTCATTACCATGGAAACGCCCCTTCTTTTTCTTGTCAAGTCCAGTCAACTGGACCAGTCGCGTCTTAACCGCCAAGAAGACAGCATACGTTCTGTTTCTTAAATTTAGATGTTTCAGGCAGTAATTTTATATGTTATTTTGTATTGTAAATCGATAGTACAACGTTCTGTACTGTTCAACAATACGGGCGTTATTATTATTCGTCCGCCGCACTACAATGTGTCTATGTCTTGATTCACAACGACCGCACCGCAGCAGAAGTGGACCCGACTTCATAATCTTTCCCGCACAACCGCAACGCCACGTCACATCTATACATCAAGAGTACTCACAAGTGAACTTTTAGTTTAATTTAAATATATATACTTTTTTTGTATCTTCATTTTAACTTAGTTTTTTCTTTCTTTTCTAAATTCGTTGACGAGCTCTTCCGTTATTTCTCTGTTTAATTATTTTTTTAATTTAAAGCTAATACTATAATTTTATTTGATAGTTTATTATTACAATAAGAAACTAACTTTGTTTACCTTTGCCGTAACTTTTTCTTATAATATATTTGTTATTTCTATTAGATAACATTTTATTTGTATGTTATTGCCTATTAACGCTATCTTTAAGGATTTTTAATATACAGAAGCTCTACATCTAATCAGGTGAGTGATTTGAGTGGCAAAGTGTCGTAAAATAGGTCTGGCAACACATTTGGGAAAAGGATTACCTCCCACAATCGGACGAGGTCGCTCAATACCCAACATCCTTAATTTACAAAATGTCAACAAAATTTCACATCATACAAACTATACTGAACTTATTCGCAAGCTAAGCAGAATATTATTTTTCTCCTGCTTCCAAGTCGTCCCCATTTCAAATAAACCCACATCCTCTCTCCCAGTCCATCACTTCTGGAGCCCTTCAGGGCTACAGCGATAAATCCTATACTAAATTTTAAAAAAATGCTCCTATCACCTTTATGCAGTTGAATTTGAAATCCATCCCACTTCCTAACTTACAAGCTGCAATTATAATATACGCAATTTCTGCTGATTCAATTAAATAAACATAGATGAAGTCAAAGCACTGAACGTGGGCTTGGCTAATCTTATAAGTCCATAATCGAACAGCTAATCTAGTGATGTCAAAATAACGTCTCAAAAATAACAACAGAATTAGCATGAAAATTAATACCAGGGCTAAATAGAACCGGTGTCTTGTGACTTCGTTGGTCGATAGTGTTACGGCATCAAAGTTTATGGGACTAAGATGGCTAGTCAATTGTTCAATGATGTAAAAGTGGTCACCATAATTGGGTAAACATTTGTACAATGACATCAAAGTGGCATCATAGCTAGTAGGACTCAATTTCCCAATCAATAATGCCGCATGTCGCTAAAGTGGGCGCCATACCTGGTTGGTCTGTTGTCTAATGACGTCAAAGTTAGCGTCATTACTAGTTTAGTCTATGACGTCAAAATTGGCGACACAGCTGTTGGTTCTAGTGTCTAATGACGAGAAAGCGGGCGCCACAGCTGAGGGTTCTACCATACCAAAAACACAGCCGTGTCGTCACGAATGGTAGTAGTCAGCGCCGTAAACTCAAAAAAATCGTCCTAATCTATACATAAAAATACAAAACCCATTAAACTCTTACTCTTCACTGTTAAAAACTATAATTGATCAAAATACATATATTTTAGAAACATGATTTATATGTATAACATACACCATAAATTAAATGTTAATTATGTGGTTTTTTCAGTTGTGTCAACCCTGTCGTCTACGGTTTCATGTCGAAGAACTTCAGAGAGAGCTTCAGCAAAGCTCTATGCTGCCAGGGCCGGGTGCCTAGAAGGCAGCTGTCATTGAGCCACACGAGGACTACATCCTTGCGGACGTATCTCAACTAGGTGGGTTCTTTATTTTCAAAAATTTACCACTACTATCAACAATTGGGATTGGTGTTTTAAATATTTCACCGTGGTGAATTTAAAGAAGGGTAAACGAAAGAAATTGTTAACGGTTTTTTATTCGAGGTTCACCTTTTAAAGCCTTCTTCTGTAAACCAGTCAAGCCGATAACGGGCAATTTATATTCTCTGGCCGCCTCATTGCAACTTAATTCCGTTGAAAAGGGCCAATTTTCAGTTCCGTACTGATTTTCAACTGTATTTGATTTGTTGTCGCATGATTACAGGCTCGTCCTGTCCGGCCCTTCTGGCTTTTTTTCGACGGATGTCTGTTTATTGATAATCACCCCACAAGACGGTTAATTAGTACTCTCCTCAAAAATGTTCTCGGCGTTTTTCATTTTGAACCTTATCATCATAAAAAAATCAAAAACCATCCATCCTTTCATAATTTTAACAAAAAAAAATATATATATATATCGCAACAGCACATAATACTGTTTCCCCTCTCTCGCTCTCCCTCTCACCCTCTCTCACTCACACACATTTCTCCCCCTTTTTTCTCACACTTCTCCCTCTCTCTCTCCTCTCTCTCTCTCACCACACACACACACACACACACACTTCTCCCCCTCATTCTCTCTATCTCACACACACACTTCTTCCTCTCTCTTTCTCTCTCACGCCCGCGCGCGCGCACACACACACTCACACATTTCTCCCCCTTTTTCCCACACTTTTCCCCCTCACTCTCTCTCTTTCACATTTCTCCTCCTCTTGCTCTCTCCCTCCCTCCCTCCCTCTCTCTCTCTCTCACTCTCTCTCTCTATCTCTCTCTCTCTATCTCTTTCTTTCTTTCTCTCTTTCACTCACTCACACACACACACACACACCCACCCTTCTCCCCCTCTTTCTCTTTCTCTCATACACACACACAATTATCTTCTCTCTCTCACACATTTCTCCTCCTCTTGCTCTCTCTCACACACACTTTTCCCCCGTCTCTCTCTTTCTCTCTCTCTCTCTCTCTCTCACACACACACACACACACACACTCACACACTTCTTCCTCTGTTTCTCACACTTCTCCCCCTCACACTCTCTCTCTCACACATTTCTCCTCCTCTTGCTCTCTCTCACACATTTCTCCTCCTCTTGCTCTCTCTCACACACACCTTTCCCCCAGTCTCTCTCTTTCTCTCTCTCTCTATCTATCTATCTATCTATCTATCTCTCTCTCTCTCTCATACACGCACACACTTCCCCCACTCTCTCTCACGATTTGATGGTGTGCAGAAGAATAGCAGAGAACAGCATCAAAGAAAAAATTGGGATGCAGACCGGAAACTGCTTTGGATGTATACCATGATGGTAAGACCAAACGGAGGCATAGGCTGGGCCGGCAAAGGAGAACAAATAACAAAACGAAAAGAAATCACAAAAAAACAGACTCGCATGCATCTGTATGACGGGAGCGATGAGAACATGTCCCACATTTGGTATGGAAAAGATATTGGGATTAATTCCCACACACATGATAATCTGGACAGGACAGAAAACTATTATTAGTGTTATTAAAGAGAAACCTCCAAAAGGAATAAAACTAAAATGGAGAGATAGCAACAATATAATGACCATCCGATACTCATGGCTCCAAGAGACGATATGAACAGGATGTTTGAATTTAATCAAAACCGCCAAATAAAGTTAGGTACGAAAAGAGAACGGGAAGAGAGAAAAACGCCTCTTTTAAGATCTAGAACACGAGAAACTATTCTGTCCCGGAACCCATGGGAAAATCCACCAGTATCTTCCATGCTGAGGTCTACGCAATCCAGAGATGTACTCAGTTCGACTTGAATAAAGAGTACAAATACAAGAACATAGCTACTATGTCATATAGCCAAGCAGACATCAAAGCACTACGCTCGAACATCATTAGTTCAAAGATGGTGTTGAGCTGCAAAACAAAACTAAACATATTAAATATGCAGAACAAAAAGTCAGCTTCTGCTGGGTCCCAGGACATGTGGGAGTAGAAGGCAACGAGAAAGCGGGCACCCTTGGGGCTGCTATACCGCTGATATGACCCTTATGTGGCATAGGAACCCACACTATCATTGACTACCTCAGACAGAAGTATAAAAAGAAAATGAGGGGAAAATGGAACTCACTCATTGTGCACAAACAATCCAAGAACCTCCTAACAAAATTCGAAAGGAAAGTAGTAATTAAAGGTATCAAAGGGTGCAGGAGCTGCGAATAATAGCAGGATTTTTAACAGGACATTGCAACCTAAACAGACATTTAAAAAAGATTGGCATGACCCGACACGGCACGTGAAAATTCTGAAAAGAAGCAGAGGAGACATCAATACACCTATTAGCAAACTGTGGTGCTACACTCGCCTCCAGGAACAATTGCTTTGGAAAACCGGGCCTACTAATCAACTTCTTTGATGAATTAGAGGACTCGATAGGCACAGGACGGTAGATACAATAGCTCTTAAAGGCGCAGTTTAATTCACACCCCGACTAATGCATCCACCTCTCTCTCTCTTACATCTCTCTCTCACTCTCGGTCTTAACCAGTTTTACAGTAATCCTGAACGTTTTGAAAATGTGGACCAACTCCAAGTTGCTAGACTTGAAACAATAACTCCCATTAAAATTTACAAAGTACAGGGACGATCGGCTGGGTTATTTTGTTAGCGCAGAAGGAAATATGTTCGAACACCTCATTTAAATTAATGAATCAGCCACTTGTGGGTAGCACGTAGTTCACCCTCACTTGAGCAAAAGTGCAAGGTACTTAAAAGTAGATTAACCCTCAGTTTAAAAACGTAAATTAAATTCTTAGTTTCGTTATTCGCGACTTTATATCAGTATTTAATTGGCCTATTCATTATAAAAAAATGGCAAAATAAATATACTCTAACAGGTCTCTCTTTTTTACGTTGCGCTGAAAAATGAAACTTCGACACACATTGCATGGCCGTACTTATAATCAACGCAACAGGTGTGTTTTCCTGTTGCGACGAAAAATGAAACACTAAATATAACATGTATAAAACAGGTATAAATATATATATATATATATATATATATATTCATACAATATATATGTATATATACACGCATATACATATACATGTATATATTGCATGGATATGCTTATATATGTACACATATATAATGTATATATACATATGTATGTATACATACATATATATACGTTATATATATATGTACATAAATATATTTATATGTATATATGTGTGTATATGTTTATATATGTGTACATGTAATCTATATGTGTATCTCTCTCTCTCTCTCTCTCTCTCTCTCTCTCTCTCTCTCTCTCTCCCTCCCTTTCCCCCGCTCTCAGTTGTCCTTCTCCCGCCCACACTCTCTCTCTATCTCTCTTTCCCCCACTCTCTCTATCTCTCTTTCCCCCACTCTCTTATTATCTCTCTCCCTCTATCTCTATGTCTTCTTTCTTTCGCTCTCTCCTTTTTCCCCGCTCTCTACTCTCTCTCTCACATATTCTCTGTCCATCTTTCTCCCCTCTCTTTCTCCATCTCTCTTTCTCTCTTTCTCACCCTCCCCCTCTTTCAGCTTCTGCCTCTACCCAGTCCCACCCGCTACCGAGAGTTGTACTGATTTGTTAATTATACCTTGTTTTATTACCGTATTTTTTTTCTCTCTATTTTCCTTGTTTAACCATTTTTTGTTCTTGCTAATACGCGAAGCTTACCTCGCCTACGCTGACTGGTTGTCAGCATTCTTATGTTTTATGTCTTAAACTATGGCGAGTTTTTTTCTATTTTCCCATTGTGTCCAAGTTTAGTAAAAAAAATTACTTAAGTTTTCTTTTATCTATATAATTTGTTTTTGAGTTAGTTTAAATTTAAATATTTCTTATATTTTTTTATTCATGAGAACCACACAATTTTATCAAATTATCAATACAAATAGACTTAATTTTCTTTTAAACGCACAACGCTAAACTGCGATGTTGAATATTTCTTTATTAGATTGACGTATATAAAGTTATTTTCATGCTGGTCTTCTTGGCCGTTATTAAAAGCCGGTTTTCTCTTTGTAATTCGGTCCATCGATCACTCCAACGTCGATCTGAGAAATGCTTTGACCATCCTTTAAATTATTTCCTTCCCAAAAGTGATAAATTATTTTATATATATTTACAATTAAATAAAAGATCAATTTTATCTCGCTGTCTCGAGAAATGTAGCTCTGAGAAGAAGATTAAGTACCCTTCTCACGTCTAACCTGGAACCGACGCCTACGAACAAAAAGATGAAAAAAATGAAATAAAAAAACACTACGCATTACAATGTGAATTAATATCAAGAAAATCTTGGTCGCACGGTTAAGGTTAAAAAAAAAATCTAAGTCTTCAGAAGTGTTGACAACGCTAGGACGTCTATAACACCGCCATAATGACCTCCAAATAGCTCTTCGTTAAAAACATAATTCCCCAACAAAAGAATACAATCATTAGCCCGATCTATGTCCAACATAACCCAGTCACTAAGGCGGAGATGGCGCCAGGACATCCTCAACAATAAAATTTAACTATTAAAAACAACTGAAGGACAGCAACTGATTGCTGCCTCCCCTTGTGATAAACGTCACATGGTTAAAATATTGTAGCTTATTTCACAGCGTATTAGTTGGTAGTAAAAAAATTGTAATTTTTCATGTTTCAGGTGAAATTCAGAGGAGTGAAACCGCTGGGTCCTGCTCAGGCAAAACGAAACCCCACCAAAGGCGAATCCAGCCATCGTATAGTGCAACCTTTAGTGATGTTCCCGTGTAAAACGAGAAGAAAAATAAGTGTTACAGGAGGCTTCTCGCTTACAATCTGCGTACTTTGCGCTTTTCCCCCATCACCTCGAAATCAAGTCGCGTTGAAGAAAGATAAAAGTCGTAAACGAAGGTCTTTTTGGTGATGAGTACAAAAGGTTTTTTTTTATAATCAGAACCGGAAAAAAAAAGAGAAAGATAATACCAACATCTGAAAGGCCGGGTTGGGTCTTATCGCGGAATTTTGAAATGTATATAGTTCAGGGGGATTTTAATTACGCGCCAGCAAGTCCCGAAAGGGGGTAGGGGATAAATTAAAACGTGTCCCGCCTGATCAACCCGTGTCTCTCGTCGAACCGGAAAAAAAGACTTTTCAAAGCCCCGGGGGCGTGTCAACTATTTCGCCAGACTGGGTCAAATTCCGTGATGGGTTTTTTTTTTTTTTTTTTTTATTTGAATCGCCGGACGGGATTGCTTCTCGGGGTCGAAAACGAGCGGGTTAAAATTACTAGTGGCTCTCTGCTCTTTGATGTGTCAATGCGGAATATGTAGGGCCTGTTTTTTGCCACGATGTAAATTACAACGTTGAGAGGAAACCGGACAAGTCTGGCGTTTCTCTGCGTCAAAACCACCCTGAAAAAAGAGAGAAACAATACACTCAGATAATAGCGACAAAAAAAAAATCGTTTTCAATGTATAAGACTTATTCTTGTGTATCAACTATAAACATTTAATTCTTACATAATCCAAATGTAGAATTTCAATTCGTCTTCTATAACTATTCACATTTTTTAAAAAAATATATATAACAAAACACAACTTGTGCTTCGAGCCAATTTTATTATAATACAGATCGTGCAATATTTGGTTCCGAGGTGGCTGTGATATCATTCCTCGTTACCTTATTTCTTTATTTTATTTATTTTTATTTTTACCTACTCAATTAATTCGAATATTGACAAGCGAAGAAGCCACCTCCCTTTATTCTGGCCCCCACCCTTTAGCAAGGTACAAATTATCGTGACATATTTTTGTCACCATTCCATGTGATGATTAGTCTTGCTGTCGTGTTTATCTTTACTTTTTTTAATTAATTAAATTAGCGCGTAATTTATTTATTTCTCTTTTTTATTATTTATATAAAACTTGTGTAATGTATGTTAGTATATTAAGAAATATAAAAAACGTTTATTTATAGTCTTTTGTTTTTTTTATATAATGTGGTTCTGATTAATGAATCATTCCAATTCACGCTTGTTTACGAGAAACTGTAAAAGCAGAGAATGTTAAGAACCTACTTTCCCTTTCTATCACCCCTTTCAATCATTCCCTCTTTCACAATCTGCCTCTATCTCTCTTTCACCCACTCTAGCCCTTTCTATCCCTCCTTCTCACACCCTCTCCCTCTATCTCTACTTCCCCTTTATTTATTTCTCTTTCTCACCCTTTTCCCGCACTCACTACTCCCCCTCTCTCTCTCTCTATTTCCTCTTTCTGTCTTTCGCTCTCTCGCTTTCCCCTGCTCTCTGTTCCCTGCTCTCTCTACTTTCTCTCTCTCCATATTTCTCCATCTCTCTCTCTCTTTCTCATCCTCTCCCTCTTTCACCTTCTGCCTATATCTCTCTTTGATCCCACTCTCTCACTATCTCTCTTTCACTCTCCCTCTTTCTCTATTTCCTCTTTCTTTCTTTCGCTCTCCCTTTCCCTCGCCCTATCTACTCTCTCTCTCTCTCTCTTTCTCTCTCTCTCTCTCTCTCTCTCTCTCTCTCTCTCTCTCTTTCTCATCCTTAACCTCGTTCACTTCTGCGTATATCTCTCTTTTATGCCGCTCTCTCACTCTTTCTCTGTCCCTGTATCTCTATTTCCTCTTTCTTTCGCTTTTCCCCTTTCCCCTATTCTCTCTACTCTTTTTCTCATCCTCTCCCTCTTTCACCTTCTGCCTATATCTCACTTTTATGCCGCTCTCTCAATCTCTCACTTTCACTCCCTCTCTCTCACTCTCTATTTCCTCTTTCTGTCTTTCGCTCTCTCGCTTTCCCCTGCTCTCTCTACTTTCTCTCTCTCCATATTTCTCCCCTCTATTTCTCCATCTCTCTCTCTTTCTCATCCTCTCCCTCTTTCACATTCTGCCTATATCTCTCTCTTATCCCGCTCTCTCACTCTCTGCCTCTATCTTTCTTTTCCAGTTCTCACTTCTCTTTCTCCCTCCCACACTAGCTCTCTCTATCCCTCATAGTCACACCCTCTCCCTCTATTTCCCCTTCGTTTACTTTTCTTTCTCCTCCTTTCCCTCGCTCTCACTACTCTCTCCCTTCCTCACCCTCTCCTTCTTTCATCTTCTGCCTCTATCTCTCCTTTATCCCACTCTCTCACTATCTCTCTTTCACTCTACCCCTCTATCATTCTTTCTTCTACGTTTCTCCTTCTCTCCTTTTCCCTCTCTTTCTATCTATCTCGATCTATGTACCTATCTCTTCTTCTCATCCTGTTTTTCTTTGCCCACACTGTGTATGCTTTGCTGTCTCCCTCTGTTTTCTTTCGTTTTTCTATCTCCAGTTTATTTCACTCCCAGAAAAGACAAAAACAAAGAAACAAACAGATAATAATAAGAACCCTCACCTCTCACACTCTATCTCTTTCTCTCTCTCTCTCTCTCTCTCTCTCTCTCTCTCTCCCTCCCTTTCCCCCGCTCTCAGTTGTCCTTCTCCCGCCCACACTCTCTCTCTCTCTCTCTCTCTCTCTCTCTCTCTCTCTCTCTCTCTCTCTCACACACACACACACACTCGGTTTATCTTGGTGACAGTTTTAGCTTGGTTTGCTCTCTCCTCTTTCTTTAATTTCTTTCATTTTACGATCTACATTTCGTTTCACTCCCAGGGTCAACATAAGAAATAAGCAGAGTGGTGCACATTTGGTCACTGTTGTAGGCACCTATTGTATTTAACTGTTGCCTCATCTTGCAGATGCTTCATTGAAGTTGTTGTTCTGAGTACTTCCACATCTGCCCAGTTTAAATCAAAATAAACGTAAAATTATTTTGGTCAAATAGTTCCTGAAGTAGTTCCTCAATTTGAAAATTATCTTTAATTTTATGTTTGTGTATTTTTAAATATAAATAACTTAAGGCCAGCTGTTTAACATGTGATAGAATTGATAACCAAATGGTTTTGTTTTAAATCGTACCGAATCAACTTGTGCTCAGGTAAGATTGAATTGTTTTATTTATTGATTTGTTAATCATTTGTACAAAGCCAAATTATTTTTTTCCTTTTAATTTAAATTTTATAAAACCTCGAGGTAATCAGAAGTCTGTTTTAAAAGGGAGGAAAGAAGACTTCTTTAAGGATGGCCCGTAAATATTTTTCCTTTTTTTGTTTTGATTTTGATTTTTAAACCTGAAGGACTTTATGACTTTTTTAATACATTTTATCTATTTTTGTAATCTAATTAATGGAGTCCTGAATCAAAAAATTCATTGAGGCACAAGTTTATCAACAATTTTTTAACCTTAGAGATGGAAATGATTGACGTGGCGTGCGAAACGCAACGGACCCATTTCGAGGAGATCAAGGAGTACGTTGGAAAATGTCTGGACGAGATACAGAACCTGACCAAAGAGAGGGACGAAGCCATGAGATTGTACGAAGTGGAAAAGTCCGCAAGAGAAAGTGAGATTAGGAACTTTGTGTTTATTAATTGTTTACTGATTTGTTTTTTCTCTTTTTCTTTCAGAACTGCAAGCAGAAAGGGATGAGGCAAAAATACGGCTGGCCCAGAGCACTGAAACATATCTGAGGTAAAAATTTCGATTTGCAGCAGTTTTGAGTTTATCCGTGTATTTTGTTTGTATTTTGTAAATAAAGTAAGTGTGCTGTTTTATCAGGGAATTTTCTGAAGCCAAAAACCACTGGGAAGGGGTCGAAGAACATCTCAGGACTACGACTGAGAACATTCAGAAAGAATTGCGGGAATTCGAAGACCACAATAAACTTTTAAACGACAAACTTATTTACATGGAAAACGAATTGGCAACCGTAAGAATATATAGTAGTGTTGTGTTGTGTTGGTTTAATATTGTTTTTTGTTATTTTTAAGATGTCGGGACAAGCAGAGAATCTTAAAGAAGAAAGAGATTCTCTGGTGAAGAAAGACGAGACACTAGAGAGGGAATTTGAAAAACTGAAATGCGACTTTCAGTCAGTTGCGGACGAGTTGCACGAGACAAAAATGAAACTTTTACAAGAAGAGAATTCCAAGCACAGCCTGATACTCGAAGGAAAAAAGTACAAAAAAGCCGCCGAGGTTGCTGTGCAAAAGATGACCGCAATGGAAGAGGAGAAAGTCCTCATGGCCAAAAACCACGAAGACCTCACTCAGACCATCCTCAAAACGAAAACGATCGAGAGCGAGATGAAAGACGTCAAATTTTACCTGAATATCCTAGGAAAAGGGAACGGTACGATAAACGAGAAGCTCAACACAGTCCTGAGCCTTATTAAAAAGGAAGGCCAGGAGGTCGGCGTACAGACCGACCTCACGACAAAGCAGCTTTCCGAATACGACCACTTAGACAGAGAAGCGACCATCCTGGTCATGAAGATGCGCGAGGAGCTCCTCACGACCAAGGACGAGCTCCTTGGGATCAAGCAGGAAAACGAGACCCTCAGGAACTTTGTCCGGGACGTAAAGCGCGACAGGGAGATGCGCGAGGAAGAAGAGCGGGTCGAAAAGCTCGAAGAGGCCGTCAAAGCTCTCGGCGAGCTTGTATCCAGGGAGCAGAACCGGCCTTCGAAGGAGGACACCATCATCAAGAAACTCTCCGAGGTGAAACGAGACCTGGACATGATCAAGACCAACAATAAAACGAAACCGGGACATGATGTCGAAAACATGGAATTGACCTCTATACCAATAAAATTAACTTCTTTTAGAAATTCAAGAAGATAATAAATTATTAAATATACATTTTTTATCATTAATATGTTTAAAAACTGAAAAGCAACATTGTAAGAAAAAACTTACATATGCATTTTCATCTTTTTATTAATTCTTATAAGTAACTTTTATCTATGCTTCCTTTATTTGCTAGCGGCAAGGAACAATTAGTTCAAATGGGTTCATTAATTCAATACAAATGTTGGCATAGCATTGCCTGGTAATCCAAGGCAATAAATTACAAATCTGTGTATCTGCATTTACCTGGGTATAGCAAAGCGGAAGACAACCAAATTCCAATTCCCAATTCCATTAACCTGCAATAAATGGCTTTGTACTTAACGATAATTTATAATTAAAACATGTATTTATATATATTTACCTCAAGTTGCGGCTGGACAAAGAGGAAGGATTTTGGAAGGGGCAAATTAAGCTAGTTTTTTTTTTTTTCAAAAAATTTATTTTATGTCCTGTTTTATTATCTTGTAATAAAGCAAAAACATTACGAGCAAACAAAAAATATTCATATAGGTATTAGATACACTTTCTTTTCTTAATTCTCAAAATCATTTAAAAAAACAAAAAAGCTTATAATAATAAACAAACTGGGAATGTTCCTTCATATAAAAAATAACTCAAATCCCGGTACGAATACTGATACAAGGGTTGTGATAAACAAAATAAGGGGGGATGGTAATATACATATTTTTTTCCCTTAAAATCACCTTAGCTATATATAAATTAATATCAAATTATAAGTATAAAAAGTGCCCTTAGTAAAAAATATATGATTATTATAAAATAGAATCAGGCGTTGTGCGTCGAGATGTTCTGCACGAGCCGTTTACCCCAGTAAGCCTCGAGGTCAAAAGGAACGAAATCTACAGGCAAAACAAAAATTAGAAAAAGTATACAAACAATTTTTTCTTTTGTCAATTACCTTTGAGCATCGGATTCGGCTCAGACTCGATGTGGTATGCAACAGTCGGTGATCCTGAAAACGATAAAAACAACGGATGCAAAATACAATAATACAAAAAATTAAATACTACAGAATAAATGTTTAAAATGCAAACTGACCCTGAGTGTTCCCCTTTTGGTACTCCTGGCAAACTTTGTTCCATGCTGAAAAAATAAAAATGTAATAATTTCTCAAGTTCTCTAAAAGGACATACACACAAATGTATTCATTTTTATGCATTTAATTCAAAATTCAACAAGAATATGTAATTCTACAAATTATTGAAGACGAAATCTAATTTATAATTTTTTATCTTGGGGTCAGGTCAAAATTGTTAAAAAGAGATAATTCTATTTTTATCATGCAATATTGTCCAGACCCCCTTGGCGTTTTATCAGAGCGAGTTGTAAGGATAATTTACCCTTTTTGCATGTTTTATTCCACATGCCAAATAGCACAGATTATCTTTTCTAATTTAAGACATATAAGTGCCAAACTGGCTAATGTAATTTAAAATTTACAATAAAAAATCGATTTTTTAAGTGATGTTGAACAATGATTATCAATCATGCTCAGACTTTTGTTGCAGTACAACGCGCCCGACAAGACAAACAAGAAAATTGAACTTCTATTTTGATCTGTTTTTAATTTACAAACATGAATGAAAGGAATGTCAAATCAGGCATGTGGACGATGATTAATTATTTCTGTCACGCACAGTACGAATGGTGCTTGATTAATTGTAATTGTTAAAATGTCAACAAAAAAAAACCTGACGTTAAATGTCAGCAAACAGTTCTTACTTTGAATGGCCAGCGGACAGTCAAATCTGACAAACCTGAATCCACGGTTATATTCTGTACATAATTTTAAAATAATAACATGCCTAATAAAATTATAAAACTTTTTTAATGATAAACTCTTGCAATGAGGTTTGGTCTTAGAGATCTTCCTGATTAATTATTTTGAACTTTTAACATGGTAAAACATTAGTTATTCAATTTATTTAAAAAAATGAAAAAGTAAGGGGAAAAATTATCAGTGAATTCATAACATTGCTATTGTGCCTATCCTGTGTATTCTATGATGAAAAATTATCAACCTTGATCATTTTTATCTCACCAGTTTATAAGTTACTTATTATACATAATAACTTAAAAAGTAAGTTTATTATATAAAGTCTTTCCAATGGTCAAGTAGTATAGTTAAGGTTTTTTCTATTGCTCCAAGTACATAAATATTCCTCCAGAGCCTGCAGTCCTACTAACATTCTAGTCCTAATACAACCGAGTAGTTCTAAGTCTACTAAGTGGATTTAACAAATGCTATTAAAATTGGCAGAGGAAAAGGCAAACACTAGCCTGCTACAAATTTAAAAATGACTGTCTGTGACCTGCATATTTGACGATGCAAAATGTTAAAATAAGGGAGAAAACAAGTTTGTTTTTTTAATTACAATCGTCAAAAGGAAAAGTCAAACAGAGAACTGTTCAAAATTTCAAAATAGTGGCACTGTCCTCCCGTTTATATTGTATCCTCAAAAATTGGCATATTATATATGTCTCATAGAAATATTATGCTCTTTGTTAAATTTTAACACTGTCCTGACCCAGGAAAGTTTTCACTTGTTAAAATAAGTTTTAAAAAAACAGAAAAAACAATAATAAATTAAAATTGCCAGAGGGAAAGTCAACAGTGGGTGAAAACTCAAAAATGGCTGCACCTTTCTCCTGCACATTTTATGTTGAAAATTTAGAAGAGAAAAAAACTGACATATTTTAGACACTGTTGGTAAGATAATAAGAGAAAAATACAATATAAAGTGAAAACCAACAGTGGGAAAAGCAAGCAAGGACCTGTTCAAAGTTTCAAAATGGCAGCACTGTCATCATGTACATTCGACAGTGAAAAATGATCAACTTCAACACATTTTATGCTCTCTGTCAAATTTGAACTCAAACAAGTTTTTACTTATTAAAATGTTACATTACGTTGAAAAACATTAAATAATGAATGGCCATGGGAAAACAAACAATAGCCTAGTGCAAATTTAAAATATGACTGTTCTGTCGTCCTGCTGATGATTAATGATCAACAATGTTATATTTTATGCTCACGTTCAGGACTTTTGTCACTGAAATGTTTGATTTCATTTTACAGGCGACCTATTTGAATTTAAAACAGAAAAAACAATACAAGCGACACATTTGAATTTCAAACAGAAAAAAACAATACAAAACTAGTTGGTCAAGGGGAAAAACAGAAAATGACCTGTTGAAAATTTAAAAATGGCTGCACTATCGTCCTGCTTCTATGATTTAAAAAATGATCAACTTTGGCATAGTTTATGCTCGCCTTCAGGACTTTAGTCGGAGAAATATTTATGATTTCATTTTAAAGGGACTTATTTGAATTTGAAATAGAAAAACAATACAAAACTAGTTGGTCATGAGGAAAAACAAGAAACTGACCTGTTCAAAATTTAAAAATGGCTGCACTTTCGTCCTGCATATTCTATGATTTAAAAAAATGATCAACTTTGGCATAGTTTATGCTCACCTTCAGGACATTAATCGTTGAAATGTTTGTAATTTCATTTTATAGGCGACATATTTGAATTTTTAAAAGAAAAAGCAATAGAAGACGAGTTGGTCATGGGGAAAAACAGAAACTGACCTGTTGAAAATTTAAAAATGGCTGAACTATCGTCCTGCATATTCTATGATAAAAAAATGATCACCTTTGGCATAGTTTATGCTCACCTTCAGGACTTTAGTCGGAGAAATGTTTATGATTTCATTTTAAAGGGACTTATTTGAATTTTTAACAGAAAAAGCAATACGAGTTGGTCATGGGGAAAAACAGAAACCGACTTGCTGAAAATTTAAAAATGGCTGAACTAACGTCCTGCATATTCTATGATTAAAAAAATGATCAACTTTGGCATATTTTATGCTTACCATCTGAACTTTAGTAGGAAAAATGTTTATGACTCATTTTACAGGCGACATATTTGAATTTTTAACAGAAAAAACAATACAAAGCTGACTAGTCATGGGGAAAGCAGAAACTGAACTGTTGAAAATTTAAAAATGGTTTCACTATCGTCCTGCATATTCTATGATAACAAAAAATGATCAACTTTGGCATTGTTTATGCTCACCTTCAGGACTTTGGTCGGAGAAATGTTTATGATTTCATTTTAAAGGGACTTATTTGAATTTTTAACAGAAAAAAACAATACAAAACTAATTGGTCATGGGGAATAACAGAAACCGACTTGTTGAAAATTTAAAAATGGCTGAACTAACGTCCTGCATATTCTATGATTAAAAAAAGATCAACTTTGACATAGTTTATGCATACCAATAGTTAAATTCTACTTGAAAGCGTTAAAAATTAACAGTTCTATATGCGACTTGTTATAAAATTGCAAATCAAATAGATTAAATGCGATATAACTTATGTAATCTGGGCAGATAGTTCCAAGAGTTTTAAATAATGTTGTTAGACATTGTTTACTCATTAGATAGTATTTAACACTGTATTACTAATGTCAATATGGACTTTTGGTCTGCTTACAATCCCATATGAACTTGATGAGCTCTTCCTGGTTCTGTTGGAGGCCGTGATCCCTGTTCCTGGGGGCAGACATCCTCTTCCCGTTGGAGCTCATGTCCTGTCGGTGAATGAAAAACGGAAACTTCGGAAACTCGTCCTTTTCTTGAAATATTCCTTGTCCAGTCCTGCAACCGTGCAGCCTGACATCTGCTGGTGTTCAAACGGTCATCGAAACTGCCGTTGAGACGTGCGTGCAATATTTACAAACAAGACTCAGCCACGGCCCCGGGTCACCGGCTTAGACACTAGGTGAATGTAGCAACGCCTATTTTCATAAACCTTTTCCACCTTTTCCACGGCTAGGGTTTGAAAATAAACAATAAATAAAAAAATTAAATAAATAAAAACATTAATTAACAATTATTTTGTAATTTTCCTGGTTTGCATTATTATAAAGCAAAAAACAAACTAGCGCTACATAGCGGAATTTAAAATAACTACAAAATCAAGGATTGACTTAAAAGCTTAACATTTTCAAGAATTCAATAAAATAAACTACTTCCCTAAAATAACGATAAAAATACAAACTTAAAAATTATTTCTAAATTTGACATTTAAAATTTGATCATTTCCAATTATTCTGACCTGCTGAGCAGTCTTGGGTGTGTCATGTTTCGGAATTTCGCCATCTTCAGTGGTATCGATAACTCCTTCACGATATTATTAACCACCTTCAAAAAATTAACCATACTAAGAGGAATTTGAAAAATCAGTTACGACTAAGGTCCAGGTAGTACCCAATCTGGTCGAGTGTACAGGCTAAAAGTACATTCAACGAAAACAATTCCTAATTACTATAATAGTCTTGGTATCACTATTTTGTCCTTTTCCAGGAGGTCTCCTCTAAAGAGAAATTTTTATCATCAGATAAACCTAGCTGTCTTTATGTGTACATGCCATATAGAACATATTACGTGTAGATTTAGATGTACATTATCAAGTCGTGATCTTTTGCTAAGCTTTAATTTATCAAGTAATGTTCTTACACTACGTCTCCCAATATTTTCGTAAGAATCAGTCATTTATTTTTTAGTAGTAAGTCAGTCTTTGGCGGATCGGAACCGTGTTACACTTAAAAGCCAAAGATAGATCAAATTATTTACTCAAGTTAGCATATACAGTTGGTTAAACACTACATATCATAATATTTTCGGTTAAGGAAGCTATCATTATCAACCTTCAACCAAATGTAGTATATGGTTATCTATCGTATTACCCTAGCTATCAATAAGCCACTCATAACCATCGATCAAACCATTTGTCATCTGGTAACCCATTCTACCAATTAACCAATAGATGTCATAATATTTCGGGTTAGGGATGGTCTAACAAATATTATTAACCATCCATGAAATTATTTTAGTGTATGGTTATCTAGTGTATTACCATCCTTAGCTATCAATAAGCCGCTCATGATCATCCATCAAACCATATGTCATCTGATAACTATTCTACCAGTTAACCAATAGATATCACAATATTTCGGGTTAGGGATGGTCTAACAACTATTCTTAGCCATCCATGAAATTATTGTAGTGTAGGTTATTTGGCGTACCATCCCCAGCTGTCAATAACCACTCTTAACCATCCATCAAACCAAGTGTCATCTGATAACCCATTCTACCAGCTAAACAACATTACAATATTTTGTGTTAAGAATAGTCAAGCAATCATTACTAACCATTGCCATCATTAACCAATCATAACCATCGTTATCAGGCCTCTGGTTATAAGGATCAAGGCACTCATAATTTCACCACACTCTCTAAAGCGAAATCTAACAGTACTTAGATATGTTGATGTTCTAGAGTAGATGCATAAAAATATGCAATAAACTGCTATTACTTAACTATTTAACTTAAACACACGGATAGACACAAAAGCATTCGAAACACAACAAGGCTAAATTTATGTACAATTAATTACACCATAAGAGTACAAAAAAGAACAACAAACGAAAAAACAACTCAGAAAAAGAGACGTACAAACAATAAAATATATAAAAAAACGAACATTAAAAAATTATGAGACAAAAAGTAGAAACACTTCAACCATAAACATTATGAATCGAAAACAGGCACAATAGATCCACACCGAGGCAACACGTGTACACAGATCAATAACACTGCACACAAGTCATTTACTCATTTCAAATAAGCGAAACGTTAAAAAAGAAAAAAATAGACAAAGATGCACTCTTTTGAAAAATATAACAAACAATCAGAAATTTGTCTATGACGAGTAAATATTAAACAGTAACCGTTAGCAACAAAATAAACAAGTTAAACATCTTATTAGGTTAGGATTTTTAAAAAACGTTGTTTTAGTCATTAATTTAAGCCTCTTTTTTTGTTGAACAATTAAGTCCTCTTCGAATTAAAAGGTAAGTGGGCAGGTTTTTTTTTACTTGTAAAACAGCCATTTTGGCAATTTCCTCTTGATTTTCTCCCTTTTCAATATGTTTGTTTTTGTTTGAATTCTTTTTTCTCTTTTTACTTTTTCTATCTCGAGTTTATTTAAGCCGCTAAGTTTTGGATATCGGGTAGGACTTGAAGTGTAGATTTAATCCTTAGGCTTAATCGAAACACCAAAATTCGCTAAGTCGTCGCGAACTTTGAATACTGTCGACAAACCGTGCTTTAAAAAGTAACTTTTTTGGTCAATTCAGAATACTTATTTAAGTGCTGAAAATAAGAAAAAGAATGTGTGAATATGAAAATTGGACAAAAGAGGAAATGGACGGAAAAGTGAATAAAGCAAATAAGCAAACAGGCAAATATAAGAGTAAAGAAGGGAAATTTAGAAATAAAGAAAAGAGAGATTGTGCTGAAGAGTTAATATATGATAAATTATGCCAATAGGGGTTGTAGGCAAACGAGAAAATAATAAAAAAAACAGTCAGTAGTCAAATAAACAATAAAAAGTTGATTAAATAATCAAAAAACCCAGTGAAATATCGAATCTTCTGGAGTAGTGCGAATGAATGTGTGAATGTAATTTATTAGCGTGAATGGGGGTTATATCGCTTACTCGGGGGAGGGGGGGTTACCAGACTATTACGTTTTAATCTTGTTTCTGTGTATTTGTGCTATTTTATCCACAATTGACAAGATCCTGAGGAACAGAGAGTGCAACAATATAAAGAAATATAAAGAAAAGGTAGAGTTGGTTTTGTATCATACATCATAACATGGCTGGAAAAACAGAAAAAGAAATTAGTAGGTTTAAAATACGAGAAATGCAAGAAGCGAAGTTGGCATAACAAAAAGAGAGCTGATGACCAGTGTAGTTTGCCGGTAAAAGAAACGAAGAAATCGGTACATAAAGGCATAGAAAATATAACAAACGCGCAAATAGAGTAAGTAACCAAATAAAAATAACAGGAAATAGTCAAGAGAAAGAATTAGGAATGTAGGGAATTTGTCAAATCTGGATGTAGACGTTTAGAAAAATATGATAATAAGAGCACTAATAAAAATGTGAAAAGGAAAAGAGGAAGTAACCAAAGAGAAAATGGGGTGTCCAGAACATAGTTATGGAATTTGACAGAAAATGGAGAAAATAGACGAATAATAGTATATGCAATAGTGCAAATATGCAAAAAGAGTAATATCCTTTACAAGAAATGGTTAAATGAGGAAATACGTAAATAAGGCAGAAGCCAAATAACCGAAAAAAGGAAATTAATAAGAAAGTCAAAAGAGCAAATAAAGAAATAAGGTAATAACGTAAATTCAGAAAATTGGGATATTAGGCCAAGGTAATAAACAAAAGAGTGAAAAGGCAAGTGAGGAAATAGGCATAAGAGAAAAGAGTAGAAAAGCTATTATGCATATAAGGAAATAGAGCAATAGGCAAATGGGAAAATAGGTTAACAAGGCCATAGGAAAAAGAGTGAAAAGGCAAATGAGACAACAGGCAAAAAATAAAATAGAGAAGAGAAGAGTTAATGAGTTAAAAAAATGGAAAAAATTCGCGAACCGGAGGTATATACGAAAGGGTAAATAATCAACGGAGACATTAGTAAATAGGCCAAATAGTTAAGACATTGGGGGAAAAATACCAACGTTTCTTGCTACCAAGCTTACTAACACACCTCATTATACTGCCGGACACACAAATGGTATTTAGGCCACACCACCTTTACACCTAAACGTTGTATCATCTTAAACACCTGCGAGGAAAAAAGTATACCAAGACCACCCCAAGTCGCTTACACACTACACAGCCCATTCTCTACGAGGTCTCGCCATCCAAGGTTTGCAACCTATGGCCTGTACCAAAGACCGACAGAGTGTTAGTTGAGATGGAATCAGATGCAGAGACCGTGAGTCAGTGACGGTCAGTGTCAGTTGAGATGGAATCAGATGCTGAGACCGTGAGTCAGTGTCAGTTGATATGGAGTCAGATGCAGAGGCCGTGAGTCAGTGACGGTCAGTGTCAGTTGAGATGGAGTAAAATGCAGAGGCCGTGAAACAGTGACGGTCAGTGTCAGTAGAGATGGAATCAGATGCAGCGACCGTGAGTCAGTGACGGTGAATGTTAGTTGAGATTGAGTCAGATGCAGAGACCGTGAGTCAGTGTCGGTCAGTGTCAGTAGAGATGGAATATGGCAGTTTCTTACGTCCAGTTGTCCCGTATCGATATGTTAACCTGAGTCACCACTGAGAAGCTCCAAATTGCATATGTGCATACAGAAGCAATAGACAAAAAGGTTAAGTGGGAATTAAAAATTCCATAGTAATAGTGGGAACAAGAAAAAAAGAAGAGGTCAGCAAATGATAAAAAGAAATATAGAGATAGGCAGAACTAGGTTTCTAATTCATTTCTAAGTCAATTAAACAAGAAGGAATAAGTAAATTGTTAAAGCAAATGGGTTTATGGTCCGGCCCGGAGGACCACTTGACGCATTGCAGGCGTTCACGTTATAACGATCTATATTTGTTTAGCTGTATTAGACGTAATTCACGTGGATGACTGTCAAAATACTACATTACAGAAATTCGGGACGATTGGACGGAATATTCGGGCCGAAAAGTTTTAATGGAACAAATGTTCGTATCCGAGTTTGGTAATTGGGAGTTATTCGGATGTCACGATCGCTGGTTTACAAGGCGAGACCCGTCGGACCCAGTCCAAACAGAGCCATAACTTTAGCAGTTCGAAAAGGGAATAGTTGAAGAATATCCCCAAAACTTTGTGCATAAATAGAGAAGACAAATTGAAAGGAACATTTCCGGGCCACGGCGCTAATCGATTCTTCCCCCTCGGCAATTGGTTTTCCGTGTGTTTTGCGTGCAGACCGCATTACAGCCGACCGTTTGCGTGCCCTAAAATATTCTAAATCACGTAACCCTTCCGTGTGGGAAGACCCGTGTTAGACAACTAGAGCCATTTAAGGGCCAATATTTCATCCCTAAACCCCATCGCTGTCTTCAAACCCGGAAAAAACGGCCGTTTCACCCTAATTTTAATGCAGAATTAAAAAATAACCGTGCTTGCTAACAGCTCTTTTTCACGCCAAAACCAAGGCCTGGGGGTAACTAGTTATCCACCTGAAAGTTTCCTCGATAATACTTTTTCCCCTAGGGCGGTATAATTTTAATTATAACTTTTACGATGTACCTCTAAATAACGATACTCCCTTAAAAATTAAACTATCTCGCTAATAAGATCTTGAAAAACACTTTGTTTACGTTGAATAAATCTATAAGACCGTCATGCAAATTGATGATTGCAGACCGCTTTGCTTCACAGTCCTCGATATTTTGACATCAATCTAAACTGATTTATGTTTATTCAGGAGAAATTAATCAAACATGAAAGATTGGAATGGAAAAAGGCTTGATATCTCAATGCCTCCCAAACAAGAGAGCGTATTTAACGGAATAGTTGGTCCTCCGGACCGGCTCCCGTTCGTTCGAGGTTCATTACTTTGATATATATTTATTACTATTTACTTTGATATATAAGAGATATATATTCTTGAATTCAAAAATTTACGAAAATTTCGATATTTTCATATCCATGATCCGAAATTTTCCTGTCTATTTCCGTATTTGATGTTTGCCCTCCTCCATAATTTTATGTGCGGTTAAAACTGTTTACCGTGTAAAAAAGCGACAATTCGCGGACCCATAAGTCAGAAAGTGGACCGTTCATAAAGACTTTAGACAAAAAATCGAGTCGTGGTAGCTCACCTTGATCGTGCGAAATTCACCCCATGGCAGCGGGACTTTGAGTGGTCCCGAATGCCACCCCCTTTCCCTTCACATCTGATGGGGTTGGGGATTCAACACGTTCTCCTGCGAAACGGCCGGCCGGCATGGAAACGGGGGCGGGTGGCGCAGTACAAAGCATCGCTTGGAGCGGGCAATATCAAAGCTATGACCTCATCCAAGGTAGGTCCCTTGCTTATTTACCTTTTTTTTTCTTTTTTTTTTGTGTTAAGAAAATTGTTATCCGATTGGGCTAAATCAATCGACCTAGTCGAATATCGGGCCGAACCGTGCCAACCATCAATCGGCACTTTAGGGAATTTTTACACATAGTAGGTAAAACTCCACGCCAGCCTTCTCCAAAATCAAGCACCTGGTAAAACTTTATATTAATTTACTAAAACCAGCTTAACGATGATTTTTAAAACTCTACAAATTAAGTGTTCGCCACAAAACAATTTTTTTCAGTCACACTACCGTCGTAATAAAATTAAAAAACAAAATCAAACTTACCGCGCTGTTCTAGCACTAACAGGGACATGGCTCCTTGATAAAGGTCATTCTGAGATGTCATATTCTCAGTCCTGGCCTAATCTCGAAACACCTGAAATTATAAAATTAATTATGATTATGACTACTAAACTTATATAGAGTAATGTAAAATAATAATTTAATAGGTTAATCAATAGGAAAAATAAGTAATAGGTAGATGGATAGTAGTAGGAAAACACAGGAAATTAACTGAAAAAAATTAGCCAGCAGTCAGATTAAAAAAGTAAAATAAAATAAATTAGTTGAATAAATGGAAAAGCAAGGAAATAAATAAGAGAAGAAATAAGCGAAGTAAGGAAATAGGTGAAAAGGAAAAAACAAGTAAATAGGTGGACAAAAGGTAGAAGCAGTAGGCACAAATGGATGACAAAATGAGTCATGGCTTATGTTTAAAAATAGACAGTTGAATAAATGAAAAAGGCAGTAAATAAATAAATGACGAAATAGAGAAATAAGTAAACAGGTGATCAAAGGAAGTAGCAGCAAACACGATTGGAACAATAAGCACAAATGAGCAATTTAGGACATAAATAAAAAAACATAAAATTCTGGTTAAAAGGCAGAAGCAAGGCAAATTATAAGAAAAATACCAACAAATGACAAGAAAACGAGGGCCCAAGCAAAAAAAAAGATGTTAATTAAATAGAAAAGTATAAAATATAGTGGGGGAAATAGACAAAAGTGAAAATAGTCTAAAGAGTAAATAGATAAGACGATACGACAGAAAATAAGGAAATGTGGATATATACATATAGGAGCACAAGTCAAAAAACAATGTAGGAAACTAATAGAATAAAATAATCAACTATAAAAAATTAGGCAATGTAGATAAATGAGGAAAGAATCAATTCAAGAACAAAAATAAAATACAATAAAATAAAAATAAAAATCTAAATGCACATTCCTGTAAGCAAATGGGGGAATAAGTTATTAAAACAAATGAGTGTGAATAAGCAAACAGAGTAAGTGGTCAGATGAAATAGTTGATTAAAAACGATAGACAAACAATCAATTGTTCAAAAAAGCGTATAATACTAATAGGCAAATAAGGAAATAAGTACATGGCATACGTAGGCAAAAAGCAGTAGTTGAAAGCCCGGAAAATAAGTGAAGTTAATCAGGCAAAAGAGGAAATAAACAAGAGAAGAAACTTGGCAAATGAAGATATAGTAAAGGAAATGAATAAGTGATAAGGACATAGGTAACCAAGTAAGTAAACAAATGTGAAAAAAGGAAATAAACACAGAGGAAATAAATAAGAAGGTAAATGTGTATAAGAAAGGAAATACATTAATACAAGCATTGCCAGTGTAATAAATAAGCAAACAGAGTAGTCAGGTAACCAACAAATCAATTAAATGAGCTGAATAAGAAACTTCACAAATGTGGGCATAGGCAAATGAAGAAATAAGTTAAAGGCAAAGGCAATGAAGTAAATGGTCAAAATAAGCGATAGTCTTTGATTAAATAGCCATGCAAAAGGGAAATAAATAAATTAGGAAAATAAGCCAAGGATAGTCAACTTAGCTAAATGTAGAAATTAGAAAAATATTGAACAAAACCAACTAATTTCAAAAGTCAATTTGTTTTATTTATTTTTTATTATTTAATCCTGCAGGTAACTGGCCTCGCCACAGCGAGGAAAATGGCGAAGAAAAGCGGACAGACTTCTCTCCAAGTTGAAGTTCAATCTGATGAAGAGTGGAACGCGCTGCTCGCAAGGCCAGGACTTATCGGTACTTATTATTAAGCAGCTATGACAGAATAGTTATAAAATGTTTATATGTTTAGTTATTGACGTGTTCTCTGAATGGTGCGGCCCATGCTTGGCGATGATGAGCAACCTAAAGAAGCTGAAACTCGAAAGCGGTGTTGAGCAGTTTCATTTAGCTTTGGTATTGGATAGTTTAATAAATATATAGATTCGAGTAATTTTATTTTTCTTTCTCGAAAGGCAAATGCGGATACGATTCGGGTATTAAGCCGGTTTAAAGGAAGGAGCGAGCCCACGTGGATGATTGCTGCTGTAAGTACAAAAAAATGTATTTATGATTATAAATAATTAAATTATTTTTACTTTCCCAGGGTGGACAGTTGATGAGAATCCTTTTTGGTTCGAACGCGCCAATGCTCACAAAAACTGTTCTGAGGGAGCTTGATAAAGAAGTCAAGTGTATGGCCGGACTGTCTGAGAGAAAAGGGGTAAATGAGCAAAAAAATCAAGATTTTTTACCAATTTAAAGTGATTTTCATATTCCAGATGACCTTTGAAGAAGTGACGCCTGACGAACAGCAGAAGTTAGATGAAATCGAAGCCAAGAAGTCAAGAGAAGCCGAGCTAGAGAGGAAAGAATTGGGTACATTTTTTTCTATTTTTGAAATTTAAAAGATTTAATTTATACAATTTTGCTTTTGTGAAAAGCCGCCCAGTTGGACAAGGTGAAACTGAGGAATTATGAGAGACTGGGAAGAGTCATGAATACGCAGACAATAGTTGTATTTTTCCCTCCTTCTATTGTGGAACCAGAAGAGCCCAATGGGAAAAGGACCTGTGCAGCTTCGTACAAGCTCATGGCGAAATACGATAACATCGGACTGTCTATCGCCGACCAGTTGGACATCCTGTTATCCAGGGAGGAAATAATGAACGTACGTCACTTATTTTATGATATTGGATTTTTCCTTATTAATTTATTTAATTAGATGATGTACAATTCTGGGCTTTCTTTGCCTGAAGAACTTTTAAAAATGACTGACACGAGGGCATGCATAGCAGCTTTGATCCAAGATTCGGCTGCTCTTGCTGTCGAACGAGGACAACCGGGTAATGCTATAAACTTGCCTTTGGACCAAGTGGAACAACGTCTTGCGGCTATGATCTACGGTGAAAAAATGGACCCTCTCCGACCTTCCTCTGACTCGTAATGTTTTATTTTATTTATCATAAATCTAACAGTATTTTTCTTTATTTATGTAAAATATTTTATTTTAAGGGTTTACAAAATGTTTGAGACTGATATTAATGGTGTGAAAGTTCCTCCATTCTGGACACCATTGGAGCACATATCAAAATCGGCAGCTGTGTCTATTTGCTTCCCGTCCAAGGTACAGGCAACAGAAGTGCCCATGGACTCTCTGCCGCCACCTAGTGTGAGTAAAAAAATAACAATAATAATAAACGCCTTGGAAATTATTTGAATATAATGCTTTATTTTTGCTTTCAGTATGTGATAATATTTGAGGCGAAACAAGCACATGAAATTTTAGATACGGCGAAAGCCTTCGCCGATGATGTACTCCATGTTGGATATTTCGACTCAATCAATCCAGAGAAAGCCATCAAAGTTGCAGGAACAATACACGAACTTGAAAAAATGGGAGAAGGAAAAGTGAAGTGCGTATTTTATTTTTTACTACTTTAGGTTTTTAAATATTGCAATAATGTTTATTTTTCAGTGAAACAAAAATGGTAATGGCATTGAAAAAGATGTCAAGCGATCCAATGCTGGTCCTAGCGCAGATGAACCCGTTACATATAAGCGCCGATTTAGCAAGCGGTACAGTTGAGATGGAACAGTTCTTCCCACCAACAGTCGAAGTCGTAGAGGAACCGGATCCATGGGCGCCACCGCCCCCCGAGCCCAAGGTCTACTGGACAGACGAGGAAGACAACGTGTGGGTCGAGGAGAACCATGTTGCCTACAACGGCGACATCATTAGAGGGAGGAGGCTCGTCAAGCTGGCTGACGGGACCGATGTCGAGGACGGAGAGTGGCGCGAGATCCCCAAAGACGAGCCGGACCAGCCGGTCGAGTCCGAGGCTGATGTGTTTGACGAACTGGGCGAGGACGAGGACATCGGACTCCTTGACGATGGCTACGGTCCGATGAGGACTATGAACATGAGTCATGACGTCGATGAAGACACCCTCATCCCCATTTCAGAATCTTCATCAAGGACCAACATGAAAGACCAAGAAGAGAACAAAGAAGAGAAGAAGGATAATAAAAAGTAATCATGCTATTGATTACCAATGAAAAGTATTAACTTACCTACAATTAAAAAGCTAAACAGTTATTTTCTCTTATTTTTAAAATTAAATTAATATAGAAGGATATGTAAATAAAACAATTATTAACTTCTAAATATGTAAATCATGTAGGCCAAGGATGTATTCATTTATGAACATTGATTTTAAGTTTAAGTTTATTACTTAGCCTTTAAAATCTAAAAGTTTTGATATAATTCCCTAATTTATTATTAATTAATTGTATTTTTTTTATCAGGGTAATAAGTTTTAAAAAATGTATAAACTAGATGAAAGTGTAAATATATAACCTGTTGTATTTATGAAATTTAAGAATATAAGTCCTGTTTTATAATTTAGTCTCAAAGTAATGCTTTTATGTTTTTAAGTCCAGGGAAGTTGTAGATCTTCGGCTAATTCAGGCCATACTCGTAAGTAAAGAACTTAGTGCTTTATTATTAGGACAGTAAGTACACGCCTTCTAGATTAAAGGAGTTATAGATGTTGGTAAGTTGAATGGCAGTACGAGTAAATATTTTACAGTATTATAATTAAGTCCCATGGTAAGTACATGCTTTTAAGTCTAGTCAAGTTATAGATCTCTGGCTAAGTCAAACGTTTATGTTGTAAGAAAAAATTTTGCTGTTTTATTTTCATACAGTAAGCACTTTTTCCAGATTAAATAGGTTATAGAATTTCATTTAAATCAAACAGTGGTATAAGTAAAAGTTTTACAAGTTTACAATTAAGTCCTCCAGTAAGTGTATGCTTTTAAGATGAGATAGGCTATTTCAATAATTGGTTGGTAGTATATTACACTAGGAAATTTGATTAACTCCTTAATTGGAGCACATTCTTTCAAGTTTGCACAGATTTATGTCTCGCATGTTAAATTTTGTTTAGTAAGAGTTAAAATTGACAGATTTATAATTAAGTCCCTCCGTAAGTACTGCTTTTTTTACTAGTTAATCAGTAAAGTTGGTAATCACATTACATTCGGAAACTTGTTCGGGTATCTAGATAAGGTCATCCTTTCATGTTTTTACAGTTTTACATCTTCCATGGAAAATTTTGTTTTGTTTGAGTAAAAAGTGACAGATTTATAATTAAGTCCCTCCGTAAGAACGTGCTTTTAAGAATCATAAATAATTCAGTTAAGTTGGGAGTCGTGTTGCACTTGGAAACTATCAAATGCTAGATAAAGTCAGTGGGTTTGATTTCTACTCGTGACACTAACTTTTTCATTGCAACCAAAACCTTAGATAAAAAATATCCTGATTACACGATTTTGAAAATATGGCAAAAAGAGGTAAAATTCAAAAGGTTGTGGGTTGAGATGAGGAGATGATGTCCAAGCGGATCGCAGTCACGATTGTTCAAATGGTTAGAGCAGCAGCTAAATTGGTTAAATCATTTATCTCAAATTGTTGGTTTGAAATTGTTAACTTAAACGTTCAATTATTTTACCAGGTTACTTTTATTAAGAAATATAGAATAATAAATCCCTATAAAACCAAATCGCCGCCAAGCGGTCCATCCCGGTAACGTTATGATTTCCTTATAACGGCTAAAGATCTGTGTAAGGGACCTGTTGTGATTAAAAAAAAAAAGTATATAAAATGATTACTGAAAAGTAATTAATGTTAAAGAAAACAAGTAAAATGACCATCTTAATAATCATTTAATTAAGTAATAGCTGTAAGAGGTTTATACCGTGAACAGCAAAAACACACAAACAAATGATCACAACAGGTTAGAGCAGCAGCGTGTTGTGCCCAAGGTTGTGGGTTCAAATCCCACTCTTGACACTAACTTTTTCACCTCAACCAAGACCTTAGATAAAAAGTATAATCAATTAAAATAATTAATACAGTCAATTATGACTACTAAACATATACGATTGGTAATTAAGTGGGTTGTCATATGACACACTGAAACTTTATTAAGTCCCAAAATAAGCACACTATTTCAAGTTTGGACAGTTTAGGTCAAAATCAACATATTTATACGTATGTCTATCAGTATATAACCACTTTGAACGTTTAGTTATGCTATTAAGTTGGTAGTCATGTTACTACTCGGAAACTAGATCTAATTCCTAAATAAGTTCACATTTCCATGTTTGTTAATTTTTAAATCTTGCATGTTAAATTTTGTTTAGTTTGAATAACAAACTAACAGATTTAGTCAAGTCCCTCCTTAAGTACATACTTTTAAGGTTAGACAGGTTATACGGTTAAGTTGGAAGTCGCATTACACTTGGAAAGTTTGATCAAGGACCAAGATAATCTTGCATGTGTAGAGATTAGTGACCGTTAATCAGAGTCTCAACACGACACACAAGGATGGCACAATTACACAGAAGACAAACACGTTGAGCCGTGAAGATGATCTCAATAAAAGATCGAAACGTTGGCACGATAAAGAAAATGTTTTTTGAAAAACCCACATCACACCCGACCACATCCCACGATATCTGAATAATAATCTTGCATGTTAATTTTTAGTTTTGTTTGTTTGGGTAATAAATTGACAGATTTAAAGTTAAGACCCTCTCGACCGTTTTCATCTACTGTAGTCGATTTGGCGGGACCATTCTATATTAAATTCAGCCTCAAACCTAATTCTCCAGTAGGTAAAGGGTATATGGTGTTATTCATATGCATGAATACAAAATCGGTTCACCTAGAGCCTATGTCTGACATGTCCACCCAATGTTTTTGGCTTCCCTTGACCGATTCACTGCAAGATGTGTTTGCCATCCCAGATTTTCTCTGACTGGGGAAGAAAATTAGTAGGCGTCTCTATTACATCAAACAGGCAATTGTGTTTCTCGCCAGTCACCACAATGAGTTATCCACTCACTGAGCTTCCCTGGGTATCACCAGGGGATCCAACTCACCTGCATCCCCAAATTTTGATGGTATTTGGGAGGTCGGAGTCAAAAGTGCTCTTTTCACTAAGAAGGTTGGAGAAATGCCTCTAACATTCGATTAATTCTTGTCCTTGTTGTACCGCATCGAAGCAGTACTTAATAATCGACCACTGTGTTCACTCCCTTAAGACCCGAATGATGGCCAGGATTACTTGAGTCCTGGGCATTCCCTTATCGGCGTTCCTCTTCTTAGCTCCCTGTGAACTCTGACATTAGTTTGAAAACGCATTGGATGCTTCAGTTATGTTGGTAATCATATTGCCATCTGAAATTTGACAGACCTAGAGAAAATAGGCAAACCGAAATGATCAGTAATGACCAAATCATAAGTCGAATTTGGTTTAGTTAAGTACGAAGAAACATAACAGCTAGTTGAGTAAGCATGTGTGCTTTCAAGTGTGTTTTAAAATCTTAAGTCAACCCAAAGCTTATAACTTTCATCGCTACAGTCCTTTCGGGGTTTTCACCACTCGGCTGAAATCAAAATATAAAAAGACGTAGAAAAAAAATTGGAAGTTTATTTTTGATATTACAATGATTTGTTAAATTAAATAAAAAATACAGCAGCAGTTTCAAAAACAATATCGTTTGTTTGACTAACGCCAGTCTTAAATAAAATTTGTAATAATATTATATACAATATATAATAATTATGTATAATATATATCACCATATAACATTATTTACAATGTACAATTATTAAATTGATAATAAAAATCACAATTTATACTTTTTTTTTAAATAAATATTTTATTGTTTGTTAATGGTGATGCCCAACGGACATGACAAGAGGGAGCAGCGTGCCCAGTATAAGCGCGCAAAGCTGCCTCGGCCGAAAAGAGCCTCCGGCTCGGGCAGCCAGCTCTGGCAGGACATGTACGGTCGCAACGTAAAGAAACGTACCAGCGGAAAATAGCATAGCGATCCCGGTCGCGTTTAACATCGAGAGCTTTTCCTTTCCTTCCTGTAATACAAATAGCATGATTTGTTAAGGATAATAATGTTTGTTTGTTTATAATTACCTGACTTATACAGAAATAAGTGAATAGAGACATTATAGGAGCAGAAAGGGAGAAAATGAGAAGGTGCCTTTTGATACGTTTCCTGTCGAGGCCTTCATGCATGAGAAATGAGACGAGTCCGAAAGCCGCGGGAGCTTTGTGCAGCATGATCGCTACGAAGACGATCAGCTCGACTTCAGTGTGAGTCGTCGTTGCGGCTGCGCCTAGCGCAACCCCGTCGACTGCGGAATGTACGAGCAGGCCGACTGTCGCCGTCAACTTCGGCTTTCCACCTCCGCCTTCTACATCTTCAAACAAAAAATCCGTAAATACAGCCTGCGAAGGTGTTAAATAGAATACCTCTAGTGTGCGAAGTGAAAACCTGGTCGATGAGCAGCATTATTACAAAGCCGAGCACTAATGACAGTCCGATTGCTGAATGCAGGTCGCCTTCGTGTCCCATTGGTAAACCAGTCCCATCCCCTTCTGCCAACATTGCATAGAAATGACTAGAATCGATATGCAAGGTTTTAAAAGAAAATTTATGTCTGTTTAACAGACATACATACTGGCTGGCTTGACAGAAGCAAAGAGGGCCCTTATGCCCTCCGGTATTATGACAGACAGCGCAGTACCGACCAGCAACCCTGCGCCAAACACCGATACCAACTGCAGCTTCGCCTTTTTAAATAAAAACCTCCTTTAATATAAAACCCAACCAGTAATTTTCTTCTTTACCTCTGACATCTGCATGACAAGTGGTATAGAACCGACTAAGTAGCTGCCCACCAGCATGACAACTGACAGGAGGATCAACACAGTCCATTCCTCCATGATTTATGTTTTATGCTCCTGATGTTCGGCTCCTTTGAACATCACCGAAGTAAGAAAGCGATGCTTTTACCAGCTTTGAACACTACGACATGACGCGAGAGCTTTAGTAGGTCTGGAGTACGGAAAGTTTCACCAGTGAAAGCTGCTTGTTGGTATTGGACATGATAACCCACGTCCCACATCGATTCATCCAGCCTCGAAAACCAGCCACGAATTTCCCTCAACCGCCAATTTTTAAACTTTACAACGTCAACTTCAATTTTCAATAAAAATAATAAAAATCAAACTTTATGGTGTAATGATATCGTTTAATGTCATATATATGTAACGATACGGATATATGATAGTACAATATATATGTTTTATTTTTTATTATTTTTATTATACTCTTTCAACTTCTTAAATCATACAGTCAGTAAAAAAATCTCTGGATACATTATTTTTCATTTTTTTATTTACTGACACATCTAAATTTTATCCCAGTAGTCTATAGGTCAACCCCTACTTTTTATTACCACTAATAAATGGTTTATCATTGACGGAACTAGTTTTTTGTCATGTCTGGGGATGTGTTAGTACACTCCTGTAAAATCCCTTCTTTTAGATGATTTTTGTTTTTAATCTTCTTTTTTTTTGAGCTGCCTTTCAATATGATCCAAGAAGTGCTCAATATTGTTTAAATTGAGTGATATGGAACTGCCTAAGCTATATAGTAGCCATTCCTGAGTTTTCCGTACCATGTATTCGGCGTGGTCTTGCTGGAAAAGGAAAATCCTTTCTATACCCAATTTAATAGTGTTTTCCTTTAAATTCTGTTTTAGGGCATCAATCTAGATGTGTTGGACTATGATCAGTAATATATAAATTGCCAATTCCTCTATAACCCATGCAGTCCCACACAAACACCACTGCCCCAACTTTAAACATTCGGTAGTGTATTCTTTAATTTCCCCCCAAGTGTCCCTGGCTTATACCACATTCCTTCAGACATTAAATTTGCTATAATCAGTGAAAATAAACGTCTCACAAAATCAGGCTTACTTAAATGCTCTTTAGCAAACTATATGCTCTTTTCTCTATTGTTCTTGCTTATATATAACATTCTTCCTTCTTACATTTTTTAAAAATAGTATTTTGTTCTGTTTGGAGCAATCCTGATACAGAATACCTGCAATGGGGGGGGACTTGTTCTTTTTTCTGGGATTTGGATGGCTTAATTTTTCTGCACGTCTAAATGCAGTATATTCTTAGCATTAGCAAGCTTCTTATACTGGAAGATGATGTGTGTTGAGGGTTGCTTAAGAAAGTAATTTCCTTCATTATCCATTCTAACAATTAGTAACTAATGGACTACGGTATTTCAATATTGAACGTTAATATAATACTAAAAAACATGATTGCTATAAAGATAATATTGCTCAAATTAACAAAGAATCAAACCGAAGGCAGTAAACTTTGAAAAACAAAATTGTTTGCCTAGGTGTTCAGGTACTTTTTTGCCTCTTGATTAACATATTCACAGTTATTGTTCTTTAATATTGAAAAGCTTTTAAATAATATGTTGAGATTTACAAAAATAATGTTTTTATATCCAATGACATATTAAAAAATTTGGAAAGGTGTATTTTGGGCTAACCAGTGGGTGTTCAGAGATTTTTTTAATGAATGTATATAGAAAATCCAACAGTTACACAGTTTTAACATAGTTTTTAATGAAATTGCACAGATTCTTGTACAATTCTGCCTTTTCATTCAGTATCATGTATTTTTTGTCAATTGTGAGGTTATCTGGGTTCTTGGTGGCTCGAGCAGTCTTCAGGTTTGATAAAGCATTTTGAGCAGGATCTAATAATGTGTTAGGTCTTCTTTTAGTAATTTTTCCACATACACCATGGATAAAATGAATATGACTAATTAAAGGAGCTCTGAATTTTAGTATAGTCTGCCATTACCTATCATGGGTGGCTGCCAAAATTTGACTCATTGATTTCTATCACTTGGATGATGTAAAGGCTGAATTTGTATTTAAGAGTTTCAAGCTCAGATTATATGAGGATATTTTATATCCTTGTCCATACTGGAGAACTAATTATAAGGAAAATCTGGAGACCACAAGCTTCCAGAATCTCCAGACTATTATTTGTGTTAGCTGATGCTCAGTGCTTATTGCTAAGCGAGAACATTCACCTTATATTTTTTGTGTGGAGGGAAGGTAGGTTCTAAAAATACAATAAACCAGAGATGTACAAGGAAACATTTATTGTTACACCAGCCCGTCTTAATAACATACTAATTAAACAGAAAGTCAACCCATCAAGGCAAGTCAGCCACTACTCTAATCCTGGGATGAGCTTATTCACAAGAAAGCTTACTCCAAACGATGCTCACCAATTGCAGCACATAATCCAGCATCTTGTTCCTTCAGCCTCATCGGTCCTTGACAATTGACTTGTCACAATGGCTGATCATTGCTGGCTAAGTCCCAGTCGGAGTCTTTGAGTTGACTGAGTGCTGTCACTGAGTCACCAACTTTGGCTGACCGAGTCTGTCCTCCCTAACCATCCTCTTGTCCCCTGCTTTCAAGACACTCAAACCGACATTGTGCCTTGGCCACTGCCTTCAACCTGTAAGCCATCGATTGAGACCTCGAGTGAACTGACTTTGCTTTACAAATCATCATTTATACTGAAGGAAAGGAAAAGCAAAACTGTTGTGCCATATCTGGTGGAGTTTACATTACACAGACACCTGGTTCCACACTGCTAGATGTCTGGCAAAATGTATATGACCCCAAATTTATAGTGTCACACAGCTGGATGAACTCTGTCTGGGACAACCTCACACTAAATACTCTTTAACTTTCATTATTTAGCAGACTATTTAACTATCACGTTTCTATGACCTCCAGGTCTGTGGGAAACGACTCTTTGCTACCTGTGGGTGGTCAACTCTGATTTACGGCCTTATTTCTACTATATGGTTGACATTCCTTAAAACTATTTTAAACTTAGTTTAGCAGGTATTCCTAACTTATGCTAAGACTGGATTACACTATCATTCTAGTTCTAAGTTTACTAGTTCTTTACTAGAATATTCTCATTGAACTGAGGACTTATTCTTAACCCAGATCTATGCTTACAGCAATTTGGAATGCTGCAAAAGGATTCAGGTTGTCCTGATCGACTTTCCTTTGTCAATTTATCGGCCTCCTTGTCCCTCTGCTTTGGTATGGAATACATCAAATATCTAACATATGATGACCATCATTAATCCTGTTTAAAAAAAAAGTAATCATAAAAAATAAACATGTGGGTGTAAAAATGGAATGACTCATTAGATAAACATGCTCTGATTTTTCAACAAGCTTTGTCCGTAAGTCTTATATTTTTTCATTGAGTAGTTGCAGAAGAAAAATATTTTTTTTAAAATTATTCTAGGCTTTTTCCTGGTTGAATAGGCAAGTTGGTTGGCGCAGATGGAGGCGAAGAAGGTAAAAGGGAAAAAGGACAAGAAGAAGAGCTCGGAGGGAAAGAGAAAATCGAGCGGGAACAAGAAGAAGAAACCATCGTCTAGTAGCAGGTCGAGGAGGAGCAAATCAAGCCAGTCGGTTAAGAATCCAGTCGAACTCGAGCTGCCGTGAGTTTTCAAAAAATCAGCCTCGGCCAGTCGATAAAAATCTTCATGTTTATAATATTTTTTTAGACTTTCCCTCGATAAAATAAGGCGCGGGAAGTGGAAGAGAGTCAATGAGCAGTGTTCTCCTGATGTTGGCTGCGATTGTATCGCTACAATATCAAGGGACAAAAAAGAAAAAAATAAATAATTGTTTTTTTCTTCTGTGTTTTGTTTAGTTGATTTTTAATTGTAAGTCATTGAAGATTTTTATTTTTCATTAAAATATATATACAAATTTAAACAATTTTCTCTTAATTTTTACTAAATTGCTTCAATTTAATTTTTAGAAAGGGACCCCCTATATCGAACCTGGAAAAAAAGAGGAGGAAATGCACCTGCCACGAACGTGATGTCGCAAATCCTGCCTTGTGCCAAAAACTCTACATAGGAAAAGAGAAAACTAAGGAAGAGCTAGAAGCCGAAGAAGCAAAGAACAAAGAAGCAGAAGAAAATAAAAATAAGGTAAAAGAAATTTTTAATCCTGAAATTGTTTTGGGTATACTATTTTTTAGACATTTGGGAGAAAATAACCAAGACAATATAAAATATTTTATTTACAAATTTATATTTACAGAATAATCTATATATAAAAATATACAAATTTAAACATAAAATAAAAACAAGAGTTAGGCAAATCTATTGTACCCAATTCCTACTCCTGTAATTAAAACTTTATTTGATCCAACCCCCTGATCTTCGTCTTCGTCTTCAACGTAGGGATCCAGCTTGAATGTCAGCCCCATGAATTTCCTTAGGTGTCTTAAAAGCTCGATTCTAAAACAGAATATTAATTGTGTTATTTCAGACGACTCCACAGACGAGTACTGCTTTGGATGAAAAATCTCAAATAAAGAGCAAATAAAAAAAGATATATATTTATTAGTTGTTTGTTATTACGTGTAAGGGGAGAGAGGGCCGACGACGAGCTGCGTAACGTCTTTCTGGCCGAATGCGATGAAAAGGCAGGCGAGGGATTGGAACGAGGAGTCGACGAGACCGCCGCGGGCAATCTCCTCGAGAAGGAGCCAGGCGGTTGTCTTGCCCATGTCTTCCGGTGTCTGCCTCTGACCCGGAGGCGGCGGTGTGGTCTTTTCTGCTGTCAGGATCACGCCTGTCGTGGTCTCTGCGGTAAGGCAGCCTCCGAAGCCTGGTGACTTACCGCCGTTCTGACCTTTGAGGAAATCTGACGTTATAAAGACGTTGGGTATGAAACGGATCATTTCACCCTTTGCTGTCTCGATGAACCTATTGGCGAGGACAGGTGACACTTTCACGGCATAAGCAGTCCCCCTGACTTTCTTCACCTTACCCATATCTTTCATCTAAAAAAAAAAAAAAAAACAACTGCATTTATGCATGCATGAAAGATAGATAAATATATGCATATGTAAAAAGTTAACTAACCAAAATAAGTGAGCGAGTTAATGACTGAACAGACCAATGAATGAGTGACTGAGTGAATTAGTGAGTTACTGCTTGAGTAAGTGAATAAGTGATTGAATGAATGACTGAGTTACTGCATGAATAAGTGATTGAACGAGTGACTGAGTTAGTGAGTTACTGCATGAATAAGTGATTGAACGAGTGACTGAGCTAGTGAGTTACTGCATGAATAAGTGATTGAACGAGTGACAGAGTTAGTGAGTTACTGAATGAATAAGTGATTGAACGAGTGACTGAGTTAGTGAGCTACTGCATGAATAAGTGATTGAACGAGTGACTGAGTTAGTGAGTTACTGCATGAGTAAGTGAATAAGTGATTGAATGAGTGACTGAGTTACTGCATGAGTAAATAAGTGTTATATCCAACACTACCATCAGGACTACGGCATTTCACTTCTGAGTTCAGCATGGGGTCAGGGAGAACTGTGAGAGCTATTTAGAAAATGCATATGTGAGTGACTAAGTCAATGCATGAGCGAGTTACTGAGCATAGTGAGTGAATGAGTGATCGAGTGTCAAACTAAGTGAATGTATTGATTGATTGAGTTGGTGACTGAGTGAGTTAATGCATGAGTAAGTAACTGATGTTCATGTGATGTGAATTTAGCTGCTGAGCGATTTACAGACTAAGAAAATGAATTAGTAACTACACAAGTAAGTAAATAACCAGGTGAATGGGTGACAAGTGAATGCATGACTGACTCAATGAGTAAGTGGGAGAACTAGTGACGAACCAACTAAGGGAATGCAAAAGTAAAAGACTGAATGAATGCGGTTAGTGATAAGTGAGAGTACAAGTGAAACAAAGTGAATGCATGTGAGTGAGTGTCTGAAATGATTTTTAATACCTGTATAGCTTTTAATTTGACAATGGGGCAGTGGAAATAAATTTCTCCTCCGCCTTCCGGTTCCATTCCTCGCTTCTTAATCTGCATTTCGATTCCAGGGTCAACGACTATGAATTTTTTCAAAACGCTGACAGCCCCGTGTTTGAACGCATCAACTGATGGGTCGACCTGAAATTAAAGCTGTCAATATGTATATATTGACGAATATTGACTCGTATGAGGTGCGGGACGAAAGCATACCTGGTTGTTTGTCACCCCTTTGAGCGTAATACTCAGCGCAACCTTGCAAAAAGGCGCCAGGGCGAATACGACTTCCAAGTAGTAACCGATGCCACGGAGTTTGCAGCACTCGTGCTCCAAAGGGCCTCCGATCAAGGATCCAGGAGTGAATGAGAACTCGGTGCCTGTCTCATTCACCTCCAGCCATGTACCATTTGTCATTTTATCAATAAGCCTCAAAAGATTTACTTCATATTCTGAAGAAAAAAAAAAGAAGGTAAAATTCGGCTGGATCGTAAAAACCGAACAACACTCACCTCTAAGACCTGGCTCCATTTCATTAGACCTTATTTTTTTAATTGTGATGGACTTGCCAGTCAGCACTGACAATATGAGCCTCTGCCGCATAAAATTGCTACCTTCGAACTGAAGGAAATTGCTTATTTTCACCATTTTTCTATAAAAAAAATAAATAAATAGATAAAAAATACAGGACACCAGTCTGGCTTGTGAACGTGACCGGCCCTAGCAGTGTTACTATAACTTCCTCGCTGGTTATAAAATGTTTACACAATACTTCAATACAGACGTCACGAAAAATATTCTGGTACTTGATGTTACTTTAAAAATCAACAACATTAAACAAAATAAAAAGATTTAAAAAGTAAAGTATCAAACTCTTTGCGCTGGTCAGCTAAGGAAAGTTTATTGACAGGGTAATTGAGAGCAACTAAAAACAGAAGTATCCCAGACCCCAAATGACGATTTATAAAAGATGACGATGACATTTTATTATTATTATTTCCTTGTCATTAAATATTCTATTGTGAAATAATTGTTCATTTCGTAGTAAAAAATCTGATCATAGAAGTTTTAACTGCTTTAAAAGCTCAGGGCAACCAACGAATGATTAAATAAAAATAAATTTACTTGTATTCAATGTGAATGATTTTTTTTCATAACGTGTTTTATAAAAAACGGCATTAATATTTTCACGTAAATAAATATTCATTTGAAAATTATTTTGAACTTATTTTAGCATGATTTATAATTGCTCATTTTATGACGTCACGATGTTTCAACATGTAGAGGTTATTGTCAGGTTACCCACGTGGTCATTAAATTTCATTCTACAATACATTTGACAGTTCACACTGACAGATACTGGAGTGATTGGGTAAAGTAAATTTTTTTATTCATGTAAATTGTGTAGATATATGACAGTTTTATTGACGTGAATTGATATATTTTTCAGTTTTATTGGATATGGGAAGTTTTGAGTTGAACCCAGACCGGTTCGTATTCTCCATTGACCCGGAGAAGAGCGAACCGTCTGATTTCGACAAGGCCCTCGTGACAGCGTGGGACGGCAAAATGTCGCTCGGCCTCTTTCGCTATATTTGGAAAATCGAGGAGGAGAAGGTCCTCGGCGACAAGTTTGGCTTCGTACTACAGCTGAACCCGCTTCGTTCTGCTAAGCGGAGAAAGCCGGAGCTCATCGAGAACACGTCTCAGCCCTTCGATCCGGACAAGTTCAACTTCACGAAGCTCAAACCTGACGAGTTCATATTCCAGATTAAAAACGGAGGTCCTACCTGTTTTTATCTTACAGCACTTAAGTTTTAAGTATGATTTATGATCAGACAACAAATTTAGTTGTGCTGAGACATTTTTGGCATTGAACAGAGTATAGTTATTAAAAATTGATAATCCAGGCTAAATGCAGCAGATAAACCAAATAGAATATTCCATTTGAATCTGTTTAAATTTCTTATTTCGCTCAAACATTCATAGGTTATATTTTTCCATTTGTTTGTGAGTGATGAACCCGTAATTTTGTCATTACCAATTATTTTAGCCTGCCCTATCCTTATCAAGTTGTCTGTCAGATGCGCTTAAGCATTTCAACATCTTCAATGTGTCATGAAATCTAGACAGCACGTATATTTAGAAGGTGTTGGTGAAAAACTACTGAGAAGTTTATATTTTGTTAATAAGAGCCCAGTTGTGAAATTTCTCCATCTTGCCAGGTGCCATGAACCTGAAATTGTGTCTGTGTCATACCTGTTGCTTATCATTTTGCCAATTTCGTGATGGCTCTGCAACAAATTACAGCATATTGAATGACACTCATTTCGCAGATGACATGTACAATTATATTGCGATAAACGACAGCCCGATCGACAAGGCACACTCGCTCCTTTTACCCGATATGCACAAAAAGCAGCCACAGGTCGTGACGGGCAACGGACTGCGGTTTTCAATCGGCGTCATCTTGTCCAGCTCGGTACCGTAAGTATCAGAAAACATTTTCCTCGATGAACGACTTAAAAAAAAAAAACCACTCGCCAACAGCCATTTACTGCAGGTTTCTCAGGGTAGGATTCAACGGGCTGTGTGCCTATGCATCGATCAACCATCTACATTTTCACATTTACTACCTGAACAAGCAGATGGTGTTAGAAACAGTTGTAAGTTTTGTACATGAGTCGATTTTTTTTACAATTGCAAAAAAAAAAAAGAAAAAAAGAATCCTATCCTGAACTATAATATAAAAAAAAATATGATAATCATTTTGCTAATATTTTTGTTTAATCTTTATTAAATTCATTTTTTCAGCCTGTGAAACATTTATCAGGAAATTGTTACTTCCAAGATACTTTCCCATCTAAAGGATATGTATTTCAGATAAAATCGCCTCGTGATATTGATATAATAATAGAGTATGTTTTATTTTTGTGTATGTTTAATAGCTTTACAAAATGGTTAATTCAATTTTTTAACTCCCACAAGGGATGTTGTTAAACTAACAAATTATTTAAATGAGAACAACATTGCACACAATTTGATCATGACGAGGGGCACGAGTTTTGAAAGGAATGATTCAACGGTGTACGACTGCGTTAGGATTTATGTATGGCCCAGAACGTCTGCATCTGGTATGTCGAAAAAATGCCCAAATTGAAGTTTATCTCTTGGTTATTTTTGTAAATTTTTACAGGATGCAAAGACATCAGTACTCAGAATTTTGCTCTGTGCGAGCTCTTCGGCCATTTCCCACTCAATGATAAAAAGTTGTTCGACGAGTCGACCGAGGAGGAGCTCGCGGATATGCTTTGGCAACTCACAGACGGGGTTTTCGAGTCGACAAGAACAGCAGTTAAAAATTTATACAAACAATAAAACTTTTCACCTTTTCCTAAACAAACACATTTTGTATAATGATGTAAATTGTGTATGATTTAATGAGCAAATTGAGTTATGATCCTCACCTACTTACTCCCATTACGGCCAATACATCCTGAATTTTAAAACTTAAAAATACTTTTTAGGTTGTAGGCCTAAAAACACAAGAAAAAATTGTTTAAAATACAATTTTATTGGCAGAAATCATCAGTGAAAAGAAGAAAAGAAATTTTTTTTAATAGACAAATTTATCAAAAATTTTCTAGCATAATCTATAAAAGTAATTGAGGTTTGACTTAAGCGCGTGGAATTTTCACATATTCCACGATCAATAATCATTTGCATAAACGATCATCTTGTATACTTGATTACACCAAAGAATTGCAATTTTTCAAACCTATTTGAATTAATTAAAAATGTTCTCTAGTTGATCGTTAATGACCACAAGATAATCATACATGAAGAGGATAAGCAATGTACAGAATTATTCATTCTACTTCTCAAGAGATGGCAGCATCATACTTCAAATGAGGTACTAGCACTTAGCTAGTTCCAGATTACATAATTTTATTGTAGTTAAAATTTTTTGTAGGTTTTAAATGATAAAAAAGCATAAAGTTTAGCATCAAGATGGTTAATGCAGAACTGATGATGATCTGCATGGGTTTGCTCTAATTGAACATTATGGTGAAACATGAAATATGCAGCCAAACAGGATTCCGTCTGAAGGCCGTGTGAGTGACAATTTAATTAACTATTGTTCAATGTATGTAAAAAAATATTAATATTTGTTTAAAAAAAAAACTAATTGGGATTATAAGTTTAAGTTGGTTAATAATGTAGCTAATTGTTAGGACCCTAAAGGACTTAATTCCAGGGGTCTTTTTTACAGACTTCTTAATTTATTAAAAAAAAGTTGATCATGAATACCGCTAGGTCGAAACTTTAATAAAAAACTGATAGAAATGTTCATAATTAACTTGCTAAAAAATGAACATAAAAGATGTATTCCCGCAATTGTTTACTGTAAACAGCGAGGAGAGGCGGACCAGATTTTATTTATCGTCTCCGGGATGTTTGTTGAGCTTGAATTTTTTTAACATCAAGTTTGACCGTTGAGTCATATCAGTAACCGGCAATTATGTGTCATTTGGGTATGGTTATGCATGAATAAAAAAAATGAAAACTAGTTAAAGCCGGATTGCATCTCTTATCTATAAAAAAAGGAAAAAAAGCGAAATTGGAAAGACCTAAAAAAAAGAAAAAAAAAGCACGAAAGGTTTGATTCGCGCCGTAATTATCCGAGGTGTGAAGAGCACGAGGAGATATAAGAAAAGCACAAGTTGAAATTAAAGCCCACATATACGCGGACAAAAACACTCGCATGAACAAACAGGTGGAAAATAAATAAGAATCACTCATACCTAAACAAACACGCACGATTACTAACACGTTCAAATAAAGGCTCACACAGTCACCCACAAAATCGTTTACACCACATAACGAAACAAACCAGACAGGTAAAGAAACAAACAAAAGCCCGCATATTCACGCACAAACCCACATTCAAGCAAAAACAGGTAAACAGTCGAATACAAAATCAAAGATTCAGACATTCGACTAACTAATAAACAAACAAAAAACCCATACATTCAAACGCACTAATAAAAAAAACAAGACACGCACAAAACTACTTTCGAACACATTACTCATAAACAGAGATATTCAAACACAAATAAACAAATATGGATTGACGCATACAGATTCAAATCCACTTAGAGACACAATCATAAATATTCACAATTGCTTGTTCATGTTTACAAAGCACACAAATATAAAGAAAGACGTACGACAAATCCACTGCAACAGGCACCAACACAGGTAAACAAAAAACTTACAAATACAATCGCTTTCTCACACCCAAAATAAAAAACAACAGGTAAGTTCACAAATAGAAGTCCATACATGTACGCTCAAGCTCCCGTTCAGAGACAAAAAATGGTAATTAAACCAACATTCAAACACTTGCATAAACAAACACAAGCACTGCAAGACAAAGTATTGCCCTACACGCGAACATCAACATTCAAACACACTCACAAACACGTTTAACACAAGAATAAACAAAGAAGAATCTCTCATTCTCTCTCTCTCTCTCTCTCTCTCTCTCACACACACACACACACACACACACACACACACACACACACACACACACACACACACACACACACACACACACACACACTCACACTCACACTCACACTCACACTCACTCAAGCCATCAAAATGCACAGTGGGACAAACAAAAACATTCATCCATCTCTCTCTCTCTCTTTCTCCTTTCTCTCTCTCCCTTTTTCTCTCTCTCTCTCACACACACACTCACTCAAGCCATCAAAATGCACAGTGGGACAAACAAAAACATTCATCCATCTCTCTTTCTCTCTCTCTCTCTCACACACGCGCGCGCACACACACACACACACACATACACATACACATACACATACACTCACTCACTCACTCACTCTCGCAAGCCATCTAAATGCACAGTGGGACAAACAAAAATATTCAGCCATCTCTCTCCCTTTCTCTCTCTCTCTCACTCTCTCACTCTCTCTCTCTCTCTCACTCACTCTCTCACTCTCTCTCTCTCCCCCCCTCTCCCCCTCCCACGCTCATTTACTCACAAACACGTACAAAATTTAGAAATGAATTAAGTAATATTAAACTTGTTTATTTAGAAATCACTAATCACCCCACATTAAACTTATTGTGATTTTGTTGTATGTTGTTATTGAGTAAGAATTCTAATGGGAAAAATCTTTCCTGTTTTATTTATAAATCATTGAATGCAATTGTGACTATGCGGGAAAAAATGCGGCAAGTCGTTTATTAGATGTCATTTATTATGAATGTTTGATTGGAAATGACCGAGATGACGTTTCCGGGTTGGGACTGGCCGTGGTCGAAATAAATATTACATTTTTTAAATGCATCATTCCTCTGTCATCTTTCGAAAACGGGATTTTGTCATTTGTCACTACATTTAACGGTCCACCGGCGGGATTAGGGCGTGGATCTGGATTGACGCCGATGGGAATCTCGATGGGGCGTCCAGCATTTTTCCCATGACTTAGGTGGCCGTCGGTACAGACCCGGTCGGACGAAAACGGGACCAAAACAAAGGACCCGGGAGTCCGGCGGAAAGGGAAACTCGACAGGGCGAACAGCGAAGCCGGACGGGCCGGTAAAGGCGTTCGACCGACGTTCTACGAGGCCGGCGACTCATTGTGATGAGGACGGGGGAACGGGTCGAGTTGCCTCGGACCGGACTGTCTCAGGTGTTCACTTGACTGGCGCCACATTCCTTTTCCTCCTATGCCTTGATTCGTGTCCAAGACGTAAGAGCTGAAAGTAGGCACCAGATTTCAAGGTGACCTCCGTTTCAGGTAAAGCACCGGGCATACAATTTTCAACTACTAATAAAGAAATCTTCAAAAATGACCAAAATATTTGAAACATTCGTATTGGATCTACTTGGAAAATATGTTCAGAAACAACGACAAAAAATAACGAAGAAAGTTAATTTAATCAAAAGCTCGTTTATTTTACGATATCGTCACAAGCACAGATTTTATACTGCGTAACTATCAGAATACTGACTGAATGTAAAACGCTTATAAGAACTGTAAACCAGCGAGAACAGACGGACAAAGAAAAGTGTCGATCAGGTTGTATAATTTTATAATTTTATTATAATTTTTAACACAACTTTGTCTTGAGGTCTTCGGATGAACGTTGAGTTCGATTATTTTCGACCATTAGTCCGCTCCTCGTTGTTTTGCTCTGAACCAGTACAAAAGATGATAAGCCGGAACATATCTGACATGCAAAACAAGCGAAAATAGAAAACTAAACCATTGGATTTATCGTCAATACTAGTAGATACTTTTCTTCGGTCCGACTTTCTAGCTGATTTACAATAAATACTTTTTATCTTCGGTAGGAATTGTCAGCCAGGTGGACCAGGTTGACCGGACCAAATAATTGATTATACTTTCGACGTCGTTAGACTTTTTCTTGAGGTCTTCGGAATCTGCAATTTGATTATTTCTGTTTGGTCCTGCTTTCATCGCATAAAGCGTCCACTGAAGATGACACCGAAACGTAGCTAACAAGCCAAAACAAACAATCTAGGAGAGAGTCTATTGGGCATATGTTCCGTGAATATTCCGTTATTGTACCTGTAGAAATCGGCTTATTTTGTGAATTATGTTTTATTGTGATTGCTGCTAATTGGCCGTGGTGGATTCCAAAAATGCCTTCCCACGGGATCCACTGAAGATACGATACGCCGAAACGTATCTGACATGCCAAAGCAAACAGACAGACAAGGACATATGAAGAGAACCGAAACACGACGACACATTACTTTTCTTTGTTCCGTCGATGGTTGACAATCTTGTCAGACAGGTCCAGGACGACTATTAGGCACATGTTCCGTGGATATTCCGTTATTGTACCTGTAGAAATCGGCTTATTTTGTGAATTATGCTTTATTGTAAAACATGTTGATGTTTATAGTTTTGCATGGTTTGATTTTGTGTTGTGCTCGTCCGAGATCGGTTTTAACATTTATTATCGGATCGGGCGATTTTATTGTCCTGGGTTTTTCGTGTTTTTTATAATTTAACTCATTTTTCTTGTTTCTTCGTCTTTTCTCAGTGTTGCAACGGCTGCTAATTGGCCGTGGCGGATTCCAAAAATGCCTTCCCACGGGATCGGGTCGATACTCCTCGTGGATATCGTGCCTTTAAAGGTCACAACGGACGATTTGCCCACGGTCCGCAATCATCGGGAAGGATGACGAAACTCCGGGACTGCTTTCGTCCCGGACCATCCTGACGAATAGGAGAAACGTAGGGAAAATCGTGAAAAGTTCGTTTCTGCGCGGTCTTGCCCATGCCCTCGACAGTCGAGTCTTGATTGTTTTGTTTTTTTACGTTTTCTTCTTCTCTTTCTAAACGGCCGAGATTGTTTGCTTCGCTAGGTCGCCGATAATCTCGGCGTGGTGGGGCTTTAACGACGTGGGGAGCGAACACCTGTGTGACCTAGAATTCTGACCGGCGCGGCAACGAAGAACCTCGGTCCAGACGAGAAAATGAATCTGTAAACAGGATGGAATATTTAAAAAAATAAAATAATCTTTTTTCTTTCTGTTTTTAAGATACATCAACATGGTATTGATAGATTTTACATAAAAAATCTATGGAAAAAGGTCACAATTATGTATTAAAAAAAACAACAACAACATTGAGATAGCAAATAATCATTTCGTACACATAAACATTTTCAAATTTGGCGTTTTGTAGTCATTTCTGCGCAATAGTCGGGGACGATAAATTGTTCAATTCATTCGATTTTAGATTGTCATACAGATCTCATCTTACGGAAACAGCGAGTCTATACGGACTAGATAATCAATTTTTCTATACATACTTCTTATTTCTGCCTAATACTTAGGCAAAAGTGGGGAGATACAAACTTAATTGGGCTTTAGAGATTGATTGATAACCTGGCCGTTTTTCCTCGCTGTACCCGCCAAATAAAATACATAGAAAAACCAAACATGGCAGGCAGTTAACGATATTTTGTCCATATTGCTCAACTTGTTTGCCTCTTATTTTTGCATAATACTTAAGCAAAATGTCGGGAGATGAAATCCGATTTGGGCTTTAGAGACTGATTGATAACCTGGATAGTTTTTCCTCGCTGTATCCGTCAAATAAAGTACCAAATTGTAAAACCAAAAATCGCAGGCATTTAATGATATTTTGTCCACATTGCTCCGTGAATTTGTTTGCTTCTAATTTCTGCATAATATTTAAGCAAAAAATAGGGAGATAAAATGTTCTTTCAGCTTTAGAGACTGATTGATAACCTGGCCAGTTTTTCCTCGCTATATCTGTCAAATAAAGTATATTGAAAAACCAAAAATGGCAGGCATTTAACGATATTTTTTCCTTAATGCTCCCTGGGTTTGTTTTCTTCTTATTTCTGCATAATACTTAAAGAAAAAGTAGGTAGATGAATTGTTCTTTCAGCTTTAGAGACTGATTGATAACCTGGCTTGTTTTTCCTCGCTGTATCCGTCAAATAAAGTACTTTGAAAAACCAAAAAATGGCAGCCATTTGACGATATTTTGTCGCCATTGTTCCTTGGGCTTGTTTTCTTCTTATTTCTCCATAATACTTAAACAAAAAGTAGAATGATGGAATCTCATTTGAGCTTTAGAGACTGATTGATAAACTGGCCTGTTTTTCCTCGCTGTATCCGTCAAATAAAGTACTTTGAAAAACCAAAAATGGCAGCCATTTAACGATATTTTGTACACATTGCTCCCTGAACTTGTTTTCTCCTTATTTCTGCATAATACTTAAACAAAAAGTAGGGTGATGGAATCTCATTTGAGCTTTAGAGGCTGATTGATAATCTGGCCTGTTTTTTCTCCTTTATCCGCCAAATAAAATACATAGAAAACCAAAAATGGCAGGCTTCAACGATATTTTTTCCACATTGCGCGTTGGGCTTGTTTTCTCCTTATTTCTGCACAATACTTAAGCAAAAAGTAGGGAGATGAAAACTTATTTGGGCTTTAGAGACTGATTGATAACCTGGCCTGTTTTTCCTCCTTTATCCGCCAATGGTATGGTATGGTATGGTGGAAGGGATGCCGGGAAGCTTCTGGCTTATTGTACCTTCCCAGTTCCCTAGTTTAGTCAATAGACTCAATCCTTCTTCTCAGAAGTATCAGGTCATTGACTGTTATTGCTGCAATTTGGTTCCCCGAGTCTTTTTCGTACGTTAGGTTAAACCTCCATTGAGCTGTTGCTTCGCATTCGAAGATGATATGAGTGGCTGTTTCCTCCTCCTCATTACATAATCTGCAAATGGGGTCATCGCTGTATATACCCATATTGTGTAGNTGTAAAGAGCTGCCCCTTACATGTTTTTCAACCAGCCTTTCAAGTGTCTTGAGTAGAAAGGATGTTAGACTAATCGGTCTATACGATTTTGCATCTGTGTAGTTGTTCCGAGCCGGAACATAAAATCCGCCAAATAAAATACATAGAAAAACCAAAAATGGCAGGCTTCAACATTATTTTGTCCACATTGTTCGTTGGGCTTGTTTTCTTCTCATTTCTGCATCATACTTAAGCGAAAAAGTAGTAAGATGAAATCTTATTTGGGTTTTAGAGACTGATTGATAAACTGGCCTGTATTTGTTCGCTGTTTCCGCCAAATAAAATACATAGAAAAACCAAAAATGGCAGACTTTAGCGATATTTTGTCCCCATTGTTCCCTGAACTTGTTTTCTTCTTATTTCTACATAATACTTAAGCAAAAAGTAGGGAGATGACATCTTCTTTCGGCTTTAGAGACTGATTGATAACCTGGTCTTTTTTCTAGCTGTATCCTTAAAATAAAAGATATAGAAAAACCAAAAATGGCTCGTAATTAACGATAGTTTGTCCTCATTGTTCATTGGGCTTGATTTCTTCTCATTTCTGCATAATACTTAAGCAAAAAGTAGGAAGATGGAATCTCATTTAGGCTTTAGAGATTGATTGATAACTTGGCCGTTTTTTATCGCTGTATCCGACAAATAAAGAACATAAAAAAATGGCTGGTAATTAACGATATTTTGTCCTCATTGCTCCTTGGGCTTGATTTCTTGTTATTTCTGCACAATACTTAAGCAATAAGTAGGAAGATGGAATCTTCTTTCGGCTTTAGAGACTAATTGATAACTTCGCCGTTTTTCTCGCTGTATCCGACAAATAAAAGGTATAGAAAAAACAAAAATGGCTGGTAATTAACGATATTTTGTCGCCATTGTTCCTTAGGCTTGTTTTCTTCTCATTTCTCCATAATACTTAAGCAAAAAAATAGTAAGATGAAATCTTATTTGGGTTTTAGAGTCTGATTGATAAACTGGACTGTTTCTCCTCGCTGTATCCGCCAAATAAAATACATAGAAAAACCAAAAATGGCAGGCTTTAGCGATATTTTGTCCACATTGCTCCCTGAACTTGTTTTCTTTTTATTTCTGCATAATACTTAAGCAAAACGTAGGGCGATGGCATTTTCTTTTGGTTTTAGAGACTGATTGATAACCTGGTCTTTTTTCTCGCTGTATCCGCCAAATAAAATACATAGAAAAAAACAAAAATGGCCGGTAATTAACGATATTTTGTCCTCATTGCTTCTTGGGCTTGATTTTTTCTCATTTGTGCATAATACTTAAGCCAAAGCAGGAAGATGGAATCTCATTTGAGCGTTAAAGATTGATTGATAACCTGTCCCGTTTCTTAGCTTTATACGCCAAATGAAAGACATTGAAAAACCAAAAAAGGCAGAAATTTTACGCTATTTCGTCCTCATTGCTTCTTGGGCTTGTTTCCTTGCTGTTTTTGTTGGATATAAACTATATAACAATAAAAAAAAATCGCAGGTTTTTAACGATAGTGTCCACTAGTGATATTGACAGATTTGATATCCCGATTCGCTTTTCCTCGCTGCTTCCGTCATATAAAAGCTATGTAGAAGCCAAAAATTGCTGGCATTTGCCGAAATTTTAACCCTCCTGCTATCACGGCTTATCTTCTTATTTCTGCCTAGCTTAGAAAGAAAAAATATGACATGACGCGTCAACAGAAGCTTGACGGTTATCAAAATTGATCTCTGGATCGTATGTACTCGCTGTTTGCCTATGTAAATGTGAAAAAAATGAAGTTGTGGAGGAATTGCAGCTCTGGGCTTGACATCTAAACCAGGTTTGGCTATATTCGCGTCCTAGTTATAAAGCCCTATGAGTCGTATGTAGATTCCGGCTCATTAGTCCGTGCCGAGCTATTGTTCCCCTCCCGTTCGCAACCTTTATCCCTTATCCTTCGTTACTCTCGGAGATGAAAACGAGTCTCAAGGTGAAACGGGTGAGATTTACATGCGTCCTTGTGCCGCAAAAGGTTGCCGGTTTCGCACCGGAGGATAAGCAACGACTCGGATTCCCGACTTCCTGACTTTCACCTGGAACAACGGTGGTCGCAAAAGTCAAAAATGAGCCTTACTATTCGCAAATTCCCACCTGACCGCGTACACTTGCCGATATGGGCCACAGACGCACAGGTAGCCACAGGCGCCACGGTTCTGGACAGTTACAATCAAGATTTACAGCTATTTTCACACGCCTTTTCTCAGTTTAACCGATGAACCGCTTTTTTTTTCTCACAAACATTGATTTACGAGCCGGAAATACTAGATGACAGGGTATACAATACATATATTTTCAATTTGAAAGTATGTACTTTTTCGTACAGACGTCAGAAGTATCATGCAACTTTATCACCTCTTACCCTAGCAATATAAACCCACCAACCGCATATTTTTATGTTACAAGAATGTATATAGAATAATTATATCATATGACAGCTGGTTTACTACATCATAAAACATCATCCATTACTAATCAAAGTGGGATTTGAGAAAAAAATGGGGGAAAATCAATCCTTTGAAAAAGGTTGTCCTATTGCCGAAAGTGATTTTCCGAAAGGGTTAAGGATGGAAGTCAAATAGCCAATTTGGGCGTCGCAGGTGTGCTTTTCACTCCGACAGGTGAATGTCATGCTTCTCTTCCCCCGGAAGTACAAGAGGTGAATCTCACCTGGTCTAGTTTCCGGTTAAGTGAAGACTCTTAAGGGCGGATAAAAAGCGGAAAAGGGCTCTCGGACTCTTGGTGGCAGGGGATGAGGGACTGTTTGGAAAAGAGGGAAGCTCAGCGCACCAAACTGTCTTGCTTATACTTCTTTTACAGTGACCAAGATTATAGTCTCCTGTCTGAGAACCTCGGTAGTAAAATTTTTTTGTAATATTCCCATCGACATAAAATGCACTTTTTTAAAAGAAAATTAATTATCTATTTACATGTTGATTTTTTCTTTTGATCACCATATTCAAAAATTAAGTATTAATCACATAGCAAATATCATGCTGTATAATACAGTGATTATAGTTGAAATCATTGGTCACTAACAAATTATAATCTCCTAAGTCGTTATTCACCAGTGCCTTCTAGATTGACCATGCCTTCTAGATCTCACAACACAAGATAAAAAAACGGTGAAATTTTGAACGTGAATTTAGGTTATGCAAGGTTTCTACAATGTTAATTAATACACATTAACACAATAACAATAAATATACAACGTTAAATAATATTATTATTATATTTTAATTCATTGGTTGAACAAATTATAACCTCCTTACTTGTTTTTCACTTGTGCCTTCTTGATCGATATGCCGACTAGATCTCACGTCATATTCTACTCGCCACTACACCAACCCAATAAGTTATTAAATTTTAATATACAATAATAGTACACATTGATACAATTTAAATTAGTAGATAGTAGTAAATTACTTCAAACTCTGGCCTCCGGGATTTCAATTATTTTTGTGTATTAAATGTATTTTTTCTAATGTATCTAACAAACTTTTAAGAATTTTTTTTGGTACAATGTTAAGTAAAAAATTTATTTTAAATCATTGATCACTAAGGTATACACTATTTGGAACATATGATCATATATTATATAAATATTTGCACCGTGAAGCACCAATTTTTTTCAGTTAGGCCCAAGTGTCTTTGGCTTAAGACAAATAAATCGTCAAGCGTTAAATAACAACCCGTGATAAATCGGTTTTCAGCATAAACCGAATAAATTGAATAAAAGCAGACATTTGCTAGTCTGATTGACGTCTTATCGATTTTAAATTAGTGACAGGTGCGTTTCCGAGGTGAGTAGGTGAATGAAACTCGGTGTGGGCAGAAGCTGGAAGAGCCATTTACGGCGCGGCCAGATGTCGCGACAAGACGGCAAAGATACCAACGTGTCCAAGCCACCCCCGCCTGGGCATCTCGGGGTCCGTACGGTCTCGCTTTTTCTCCGTTCGGGGGCGGCATCGCCGAGCTGAAGGGCTTCCACCGCGACCCCCGGAGGCCGACATCTGGCCAATGAGAATCAGGTCCAAACTTGGCCAAGATGCCACATGTTTGTCACTTCTTTATCTGCTCTATTTAAGTCGGGGTCGAGAGAACTGGTCATACCCCGACTTGTTTTTGCCGTCCTCCTCCCCTATTCAAGAACGGGCATAGATTTCTTTATTAACTGACTTTTTTTGCCTGTTCCTCCTTGAAACAGAAGAGTCACTGTCTTTTCGTCTGGGCATCCTCCTATACTAACATGGAGATGAAAATGACGAGATCCGGGCGGACCAAGAACTTGATCGGTCGATAAACAATAGTTGTATTTTGAACTACGATTCGATTCTAAGACAAAACGGACATAAATTTGATTATATGATTTTGAGGAGAAAAAAATAGCGAGAGCAGGAGGAACGGTTTTTTAATCTATTTTTTAACGTAATTCGTTTGCTTAAGGTGATTTTTCATAAACTGGGGATCATTTAGAGTTAGATGAAGAAAATAGCGAGACCAGGCGGACCTTTCGTGTCCAACAGGTTTCAGTATGGGCCATACTGATGCCAGGCGATAACTTTTACTGTTTTTAATCTGTAATTTATTTTTTAAAGCTATTCCTTTGATTAAGACGATTTTTATAAGTAAACGAAGTTCATTTAGAGTTAGATGAAATAGCGGGACCAGGCGGACCGTTCAAGTTCAATGGCATTCAGTATCGAATATATCGTTGCCAAGGAAATTGTTTTAATCGTTTTTGTTTTTAAATTAATATTTTAATCTCGTGGAATTGCCTCATATGATTTTATGCTTAACTCGGATCAGTTTGATTTCGATGAGGAAAATAGCCAGACCAGCCGGACCATTTACGTCCAGTTACCTCCAGTAACAATCGTATTGTTGTCAAGTGGTATTTTAAGAATTATTCCGTAAGTTCTTAAATATATTTCTTTGGCTTAGACAATTCAATGGTCAACGTAAACTGTTTGGAGTTTGATGAGAAAAATAGCGAGACCAGGCAGACTTCAATCTGTCCAATAGTGTTCATTATGAATCATATTATTGCAGGAAATAGTTTTACCTGTTTTCATACAGTCGTTAAATTTTTTAACACGATTCCTTTGCCCCAGAGGATTTTCAAATTTAAACCTGGACCAGTCGGATTTTGATGAGGAAAATAGCGAGACCAGGCGGACCTTTCATATCCAATAGCGTTCAATGCCAGTAGATAGTTTTAACTGTTTTTACACAGTAAAGAAGATTTCAACCTGATTCCTTTGCCTCAGAAGTTTTCAGCAGATAAAATGTGTAATTTAGATTTGGATGAAGAACGAAGCGAGATCAGGCGGACCGTTCATGCCCAAAGTGAGAATTCTATATTGACACCAGGAGATAATTCTGACTGTTTTTATAGTGGAATTAATTTTTAACACGATTCCTTTGTCTAGACGATTTCTAAAGATGAACATGTATCCACTGGAGTCAGATAAGGAAAATAGCAAGACCTGGCGGACCATATCCAATAACATGTGACCGTTAATCGATATTGATTTAGAAATCGTGAGATGCGGTCTGGTGTGATGTANGTGATACTAACTTTTTTACGTTTTATTTACACAGTAATTAAGTTTTTAAACTGATTCCTTTACCTTAGAAGATGTTTAATGGACAACATAGTTTGGAGCTTGATTAGGAATAAGCGAGACCAGGCGGACCGAAGGAACAATGCGCCAATCAAACCCTTATTTTCTAGTTGATTTCTAGGAGTTCTTAGAATCTGTGATAGAAGAGGGATAGATATAATTTTTTTTTTACTGATCGTCTGTGTCCGTACTTGCGTGTGCGTGTGTGTGGGAAGGGGAGGTCACGTCTATGAATCCCCCGTCGGTTCATTAGAAGGATTGCTCTTAATAGAATTTAATAAGAAGAACCCCGTCACAATGGGCCCTCATATAAAAAAAAGACGAAAAAAAAATTGTGCAATCGACAACAATAAAAGCAGTAATTTGGCGACCGGGCTAACGGAGTCACGTGTCCGGCCACGTGTCGGCGTATGAGGGCGTTTCCCACGGCTCGCGTCAACTCCTTCGTAAACGCGTTAAACAGGAAAAAGCTCAAGTCCCTGGGCTTCAGGCGGGACTTCACACGGTGATAAGACGCGATAGACGTTGTATCGCAAAGGTCGCGACCTCAAGAGATAAACCCTCGGTTGTAAACATCTGCCTGCTTATCTCTGGCTCGAAAGTCGTCCCCTTCTTAATTAGACCCTTAATCCTTTTATGAAAAATTAAGGCGCAGTCATAATTTTGTCTAATCGGGTTGTTTATGAAGATAATTTCCTGTCGTTTTTAACATTTTGGATGGAAAATCTTTAATTTTAATCTTATCAGTGGGCGAGGAATAAGCATAGAAGTTTTTTTATATGTATAAAGACGTCGAATAAATGTCCAAAGGATCGAAGAATCTCGAGAATAGAAGAGGATAAAAAGGAGAACGCAGAAGATTCAGAAAAAAACGAAGAGGGCCGTGAGAGAGAAGGAGAAAATTGGGTTCCTCCCACGACGGAGCATTCTCAGGTGTGCGGCCCTGCGCGTACGTACGCCCCGGTACGGGTACAGGTACGGGTACACCTATCCAACGTAGTGGGGGAGCCCGTGGAATGCCGACAAAAACAGCTCAGATTAAGGCCCCGGATTCTGTCACCGTGGGAAGCCGTGCACCTGTGCACCTCCCGAGTTAGCTCATCCGCGGATATCGCCCGTTAATCCGACAAGGACCGTTTTTTCTCTTTCTCTCTTGACAAAAACATTTTACGCATTAAACATTTAAACAAAGAAATATTTTACTCACAAAGCAAAAACAATAAACTCGAGAAATACCAAAGAGAAAGTTCAGCTAAATTTTTGATGTACTTAGCGTATAATAATAATAAAAAACAAAATATTATACAAAATATTAACCCTTTTATGTATTGGGTGTATCACATTTGAAAAAATCTTGACAGTAAGATGAATATGGGGACAAAAAAACAATCAAATACATTCTGCATGGAACATTGAATGTTAAAAGTCATCATAGTTCTCATATCTACTTTTGGGTGTTGTTATGGCGTGGTGTTTTTTTATTATTGATATTTTATTTAAACAATACAAAAAATGGCGCCGTTTTTTCCACGGTCAAGTTAAAATAGGCTTTCTCGTAGCAGGTAGGATTTTTGGGACTGTTTTTTCCTCCCAGGTGTAATGCCCAGTTGTGTGACTCAGGTGCGTCCTACCTGTGGGCCATTAGCCCGTACGGCACCGCTTTGTGCCTTATCTACCACTGGTCTTGGCCGAGTCCCACGTTGAAACGTTTTCTCGTCGGATCGAGAGTGAACTAGATAATCTGTTTCATTGAATCAAGATCGACAGTTGACCCTGCGATAACGTACATGATAACCTGTTCAAGATTATATTTATTTTACACAGGACAAAAAAAAACAACGTTGAATTAGAAATATAAAATATAAGAAATGACTATAACATGAGACAAAAGTTGGTTGGATAGAAATACATACAGGAAAATATCAATGGGTGGAACGTTCAACTTTTCAACGTGCAAAAACTCCTTTTTTTATAATAAAATTAATCAATTAGTTCCTGAATTCTTTCAAACAACATGTATTCAATAATCCGGCCAAATTTTATTTAAATCGGGTGATTTTTCTACGAGATATTAAGTATGTTAAGAAAAAAATCCATCCTTATGGAAACACTTTTAAGTTCCTTGGCTTTCATCGTTTAGAATAAACTGCAAAATTTATTCACATTCTTCCAAGAAATTAATTTTAAACAATCCTGCCGAATTTTCTCAAGTGGAGTTTATCATTGGGTCAATTTTTGTCCGTGTTATTAAGGTTTTTCAGGAGGAGAATCGTCCAGTAGAAACTAGACAAAAGTTTTCCTGAAACCCACAGTTTATCACTAATTCACACAATTAATCCTTTCTTTCTTTTAGGAGACCAATTAGTAATAATCCTGCTGAATCATGTTAGATTATGTTGATTTTTGCTCGTGATATTAAGGATATTAAGAAAGAAGTCCTGGATGCCTACTCCTTGTAAAAATCCTCACTGGCTTTTATTATTTATAATCTATAAAATTAAGTCTTACATCCTTTGAAGGAATAAATTCTCATCAATCTGTCAAATTTGATTGAAATTAGTTGATTTTTCGAGTTATTAAGGATGAAAGGAAAGAAATGGGTCCTGGATGGCCACTCAGTACAAAAACGCAATTATCAGGCCCCTGATATTTTTTTTTGAATATTGCGAAAAATAATGCTTGAGTTCATTTTATTAACTGTCTTTTAACAATCTTACCGATTCTTATTGATGAGAACGATTTTAAACGAGATATTAAGTATATTTAAGAGAAAAAAACTCCCAGGATGGCCACCCACTGTACAAACGCAATTTTAAGCCTCTTAGTGATCGCAAAAATAACCCTTTCATTCTTTTAACTGACTAATTTATAATAATACTGTAGAATTTTATTTGACCAGGTCGATTTTTGTCCGGAATGTTAAGGTTTTTCAGAAAGAATATCGTCTTGGAGAAGACAGTAGAAACTCGCATTTTGTCTTCCTGGATCCCATGGATTATCATAAATCACACAAATAATCCTTTTCTTTTTTTAGGGGATCAATTAGTAATAATCCTACTGAATCTTATTCAATTAAGTTGATTTTTGCTCGTGATATTAAGGGAATTAAGGAAGAATGAAGTCCTGGATTCGTACTCCTTGTAAAAACCCATTTTTCACCTTCTCACATTTTTTCAAGCAACTAATTTTAAATCATTCTCAATCTTGTTGAGTTGAATTAATTTTTGTACGAAATATTAAATATATTTAGGAAGAAAGACGTCCTGGATGATTACTCCTTGCAGAAACCCATTTTTGAGCTTCCTGGTGTTCATGTTTTTTAAATAAATTATTAGAACTAATTCTTGATTTTTATTTGGTGTCCTGTATTTTTTATTATCCTGTAAAAATTTATTTGATTGGGTTTAAAAAATACTTTTAACTATTTTCTAATAATCCTACCGAATTTTATTTGATTGGGATGATTTTTGTGCGTGATATTAAGATTTTTCAAGAAGAATACCGTCCTGGTGAAATACTCTTTATAGAAACACTGTTCGCTCCTCTGGTAATCACTTTTATTATCGATTAATAAAATTAATTCTTGAATTCAATCTAGGAACAGATATTCAATAATCCTGCCGAAACGTATTGAAATGGATTGATTTTGGTAGGAGATATTGAGGATATTTTGGAAGAATATCCTCTTGATGCACCGCTTGCAGTAGGAAAAGCTTCCCTGGCGTTCTCATAATAAAATTATCAAATTAATTATTGCAATGTTTTAAATAAACGATGCTTCATATTATTCACGAATTTTATTAAGCTAGATTGATTAGTGTACGAGTTTTTGATGATCTTAAGGAAGAAAAACGTCCCGAAGGGCCACTCCTAAATAAAACATATTTCACTGTTAACTAGCGTTCATATTTTATGAAAACTTACAAATAAAATCCTTAAGCGTAACCAATTAGCAATAATCAGGCTAAATTCGGTTTTTGTAAATTTTTGGACGAGTTATTAAGGGTATTCAGGAAGAAAATCGTCCAGGAGAACCTCTCACTGTAAAAACACAATTTCCAGCCAATTGACGTTCACGCCCATAATAAATTCAAACTAAAACCTTGAGCTTAAGTATTCGATTTATAATAATTGTACCAATTTTCATTGAATTGGGCTGATATTTGAGCGAGATATTAAGGATATAAGAAAGAAAGTCGTCCTGGAGGACCACTCGATGTACAAACTCAATTCCAAGTCGTCCATGTTTATAATCAACTGAAAGTATTAATCATTTTATTCTTTTAAATAACCAATTTTTAATAATCCTGCCAATTTTCATTAAATTGGTTTGCGTTTTTTGCGAGATATTAAGGATAGGAAGACGTCGTGGAGATCCTCTTGCCGTAAAGCGATTTTAAAAGCCCTGGTACTCAATGTTTAAATCCAATAACAAATTTAACCATTCATTGGTTTGAAACGATAAAAGTTACGATATCTTCCCAAATTTTATTGGATTGGGTTGATTTATGTACGAATATTGATAGTAAAGAAGAAAGACGTCCTGGAAGACCACTCAATGGAGAAACATGATTTTAAGTTTGCTTAAGTCGTTTAAGTCGTTCATTGCTTAGAATAAATTTCAAACCTAAACCTTGAATTCGTTTAAATAACCGTGTTGTAATAAAACTGTCGAATTTTATTCATTTGGGTTAATTTTTGAGCGAGATATTAATGATATTAAGAAAGAAATTCGTTCAGGACATCCACTCGCTGTGGATGCACAATGCCAACCCTCTGGACTTCATGTTTTATAATCAACAGCTAGCTAACCGAGTATATATTTTGTTAAATAGTAGAATTTTACTGTAGTAGGTTCATTCTTGTACGTGATATTAAGGATATCAAGGAAAAAATACGTCCTGGAAGACCAATCGATGTACAAACCCGGGTTTAAGCCTCCTTGTCGTTCATTGCTTAAAATAAATAGAAAACTTCAAACTGGCACCGTTTAAGTAATCGATTTTTAATAACCATACAAATCTTTAATAAATTGGGTTGGGTTTTGAGCGAGTTATTAAGGATATTAAGGAAGGAAGACGTCCTAGAGGACCACCCGGTGTACAAACGCAATTTTAATCGCCCTGGTACTTAATTTTTATAACCAATATGAAATATAATCCATGATTACTTTTAAATGATAAATGTTTAGTTATCCTGCCGAATTTTATTGGAATGGGTTGATTTATATACGAAATATTGAGGATATTATAGAAGAAAGAAGTCCAGGGTGACAATTTACCGAGTTTTAAGCCCCTGTCGTTCGCTTAGAATAAACTGCAAACATCAAGCAAGCTTCGTTAAGTAATTTATAACAATCCTGCCAAATCGTTTGGATTAGGTTTATTTTTATACCAGGTTTTGAGGCGAAGAAAGATGTCCTGAATGGCCGCTCCTTGTAAAACCGTTGTTTTATGCACGCAAGCGTCAATTTTTGTCCACAAATTGCATAACTTATCATTGCGTTCTTTTAATGGGTAATTTTACATAATCTTGCCATTATCTATTGGATTTTGGTGATATCTGTAATAAATATTAGGGATTTACTGGAAGAAAGACGTTCTGGAGGAAAACTTTCTGCATGAACACGCTTTTAACCTTCTCTGGCTTTTATGCTTTTTAATAAATTACAAAAATAATTGTTGAATTCTTTTAATTAACAAAATTTGAATAGTGTTTCCGAATTTTATAGAAATATGTTGGTTTTTATGGTCCAAAGGATATTCAGGAACGAAGACGACCCGGAGGACCAATTGCTGCAGAAACGCACATCCTTTCCCTCGGCGTCTATGTTTTATAATCAATTTCAAAAATTAATTATTTCATTCTTTTAAATAACCAATGTTTAACATTCCTGCCAAATTTTATTGACTCGGGCTGATGGTTTTACGACATATTAAGGAAGAATGGTGTTCTGAAGAATACTTCCTGAAAAAAAAACACCTTTAAGCTCTTGGCGTTCATTTTAAAATTAATTCTGAATTTCATTAATTGACAAATACTCGATTATTGTGCCAGATATGATCAAATTTGGTTAATCGATTAACATTTAACATTGGAGCCACTGAATCAAATCCATTTTGGTGAATTCGAACGAAATTTGGAACGTAATTTACTACAAAAAGTTTAATAATCTTGTTAAATTTTAAAATGTACTTTTGACTACGGAACGAGATATCGGGGTAAAATGTTTTGCCTGGGTATTTCTTACTTATCTTTATCTCCAAGGGTTATCTCTTTAACAGAGTTCATCTTATCCCTCGAACTGATTTCAATAAAACATAAAAGTTTGACTTAGGGGAAAAAATGTTCGTCAATTCAGTCTTGTTTGAAAACACAATCGGGTCGATTAGTTTTTAAAATATTTGATTAATTATGGTTTGATTCTGTGAGGCACCCAAACAATGCCTTGTTGGATCTCAGGAGCGAATACAATTTTAAAGTAATTTTGATGAATTAGGTTTGATGTTGAATAATTGTACCAAGCTTTTCACGTTGGAATACGAGAGATATTAATGAAATATTTTTATGGTTGTCATTTCACAGCATATTTTAGTTAGGGCCCAGGAGAGAAATTCTTTAGGACAAATTTTCTGCTTCCCTGCGTTCTTGATTTATAATGAATTCCAAATTTCAACTTGAGTTTATTTAAATTATCTATTTTTATAATATTGTCAAATTGGATGGATTTTTTTGTCAAAGGAAGGCGTTCAGGGGAGCCACACCCTGATTTCCCTGATTTTAAGCCTTCATGGCGCCCAATGTTCAAGATAAATTTTGGATTTTTTAAATGGACAAATATTAAATGGTCGTACAAATTATGATGAAATATTGGTTAGCCAAATATCAATCCAAACATGATTAATAAAATATTCAAAAAATTAATCAATCTAATTTGTTCAAACTTAACTTAATAGTAGATCGGTAGTTTCCTAAGTCAAATTTATAGGTTTATCAAAATCTTTCGAAGTATAAGAATAAATCTTGTTTAAGAGATAACTCTTAAAGATAGGGATAGGTAAGAAATATTTTCTTTGATATCTCGAAATACAGTCAACAGAATTTAAAAAAAAGGCGTTCTTTTCAGAAAGTATATTTCTAATTTGCCCTGAAAATTTCATTCAAATTCGTCGAAAGGGCTTTGCTTCAGTGTCTCCAATGTTAAATGTATTTGAAAGAAAAATTTCTAAATATATTTCCTTGAGTGAGGTTGAACAAGGCATTGTGTGACTCAGGGGGCCAATAAAATCTTAAAGGCGTTTTCATAGAATTTTTAATAATTTGACCTAGTTTTATCAAGCTTTTTATAATGTTTAGTGAGAAAGTAAAGAAAACATTTTGACGCATGTCCTTTCACAAAGTTGTAAGGTTCCAGGGAGAAAATTCTTTAAGGCAGATTATGATACAATTTTCAGGATTTTGTAAGAATGACCTGTTCCACTATTTTATCGAATTGCATTAAATTTTTTAAATTAATGATTGTTCGGAGATGCGGCCTGGTATGGCGTAGGTTTTAGAAAAACATTTTCTTTATCGTGCTAACGTTTCGATCTTTATTGAGACCATCTTCAGGTCAGGGATTTATAAACATGTTTAAATTTTAGAAATACATGTAGGAGGTGAGAAAAATGAATTTATACATTGCTGGAAAATTTTAAATTAAAAAAATGAATTTATACAATGCTAGAACATTTTAGATTAAAAGAAAAAATGAATTTATACATTGCTAGAAAATTTTAGATTAAAGAAAATTTAAGTTATACATTTCTAGAAAATTTTAGATTAAAAAATATGAATTTATACAATGCTAGAAAATTTTAGATTAAAAGAAAAAAAATGAATTTATACAATGCTAGAAAATTTTAGATTAAAAAAAATAAAAAAATTGTAGCATTGTATACATTTTTGTAAATCTAAAATTTTCTAGCATTGTGTAAATTCATTTTTTCTCACCTCCTACATGTATTTTTAAAATTTACACATGTGTATAAATCCCAGGCCCTGAAGATGATCTCAATAAAGATCGAAACGTTGACACGATAAAGAAAATGTTTTTCTGAAACCTACATCTCACCAGACCGCATCTCACGATCTCTCCGTATAATCATTGACTATCGGTCACTAAACACCACACATTTTTAAATTAAATTAACGAGAACTGTTTTTGTGATTTTCAACCCGGAACTGCTGAGAAATACAAGCGTTGAATATCATTTTTTTCACAATGATACAATGAATTTCAATATTTTTCCACAAAAAAACCTTGGCTTTGACGTTGACATTAGAAAGGAATTTTCAAAACGGAAACTCAATATTCAACCACACACCGTCGTGCCATTGAACAGTGGGAGCAGGTGTGAAAAAGCGGGTCGTAGGTGAATTCCGACGTGACTCGGTCCAATGTCGACCGGATGACTCTCGGGCCGACTTTTATCCTTAAGCGGGTCGTCCGCAGGCGGGATGTGTTCCCAGCTTACCTATGACGATTAGGCGGTCGCCTAGGAGTCGGGCCGGTGAGTTAAGGATGTCCGAACAACGGTCCTGGAATCGCCGTCAGTGCGATTTGAGGCCGTGGGAAACTCATTTTGAATCGCATTCACGTTCATTGCAAGTCTCGTCTTACAATTGTGCAACCACTGCATAAAATGCTATTTATTTTATATAAACTTCTTTAGCTGAAAACCGTTATTTAAAAAAAAAATCCTGAAATCTTCTATTGTAATAACTAACAATACTAACAGACGTAAAAATACTAAACCTAGTTTTTTAATACATCACTAACCAATAAAAAACTTGAATTATCTTTTAAATTTCATCAAAATTTCTTAATTATCCGCCTCGTGAGTTACAATATTTGCCTCCCCCCAAAAAAACCTCTAAACATAATACCTTGATATCTGGCTAACCGGTAAACCAAATTTGATCATATGTGGTACGATTATTGGATATTTGTTAATTAATGAAATTCAAAAAATAATTTTACAATTTACCTTAAACGGTAAATGACAGTAGCTTAGACGCGTGTTTTCTTCAGTAAGTGGTTTTTCAGGCCGCCATCTTTCCTTAATATCTATACCTCTTTCAAAAAATCAATATAACTCCGTTCAATTGTTAAACATTGACTATTGAAGAGAATGCAATATTTAATTTTTGCAATTAATTATAAAACATATTCGTCAGAAGGAATAGAAGTGTGTTTCTGCAGCTAGTGGTCCTCCAGGACGAACTTCTTCCTATAAATCTCTAATATCTGGTATTAACACCACCAAAATCCAAATAGAATTTGGCAAGATCATCCAAAATTAATCGCCTAAAATAATGAAATGATTAATTCTCCATTTCATGATAAATAAATTAACGCGAGGATGTTTAAAATATAGTTTTTACAAGTAGTGGCCTTCCAGGAAGTCTTCCTTAATATCTCGCTCCAAAATTAACCAAATTCGATAAATACTGGCACGATTATTAAAAACCGATTAATTAAACAAATTCAAGGTTGAAAGTTGAGATTTATTATAAACAATGAACGCCAGGGATCTTAAAAATGTGTTTTTACAAGAACTGGTCATCCAGGCTATCTTCCATTCCTGAATATAACATTTAGGTAATAAATCGCTCAAAACCCAGCCCAATTTATTAAAAATTTGCATGATTATTAAAAATCGGTTACTGATACGATGATAGGTAGAGGTTTGCAATTTATTTAATTCATTTTAAGTAATGAACGACAGGGGACTTAAAACAGTGTTTTTACATCGATTGGTCTTCCGGGACGCCTTTCTTCTTTATTATTCTCAAGATCTCGTAGAGAAATCAACCCGTTTCAATAAAATTTGGCAGGATAACTAAACATTTATCGATGAACTAGATTATCGACCTGCTGGAAACATGAAGTCTGTTCGGAGGATCTACGGAAGAGGTCAAACACAGAGAAAACTTCCTTTCGGTTTTCGCCGAGCTTTCGACAGTTTTATACTTTCAGGCTCAGCATCTCATCTAAGTCTAAAAAACCAGTAAAATCTTCCTTTCTTTGTTTTTCATCGCTTGTACCTGAAAAACAAAGAAAGGAAGATTTTACTGGTTTTTTAGACTTATATGAGATGCTGAGCCCCAAAAAACATAATGTACTTCTGTGCCCAAAACACCATGTCGTTTAATTCCCCATTAAGGTTTAAGCCCTGAAGATGACAGTATAAAACTGTCGAAAGCTCGGCGAAAACCGAAAGGAAGTTTTCTCTGTGTTTGACCACTTCCGTAGATCCTCCGAATAAACATTTATCCTTTAAAAGTAATCGTCGATTAAAATTGATATTGGTTATAAAAATTGAGCACCAGTGCGCTTAAAATTGCCTTTGTACATCGAATGGTCCTCTAGGACGTCTTCCTTCCTTAATGTACTTAATAACTCGCTCAAAACCAAACCGAATTTATTCAAAATTTGCATGATTATTAAAAATCGTTACTGAAACGATGACAGGTGCAGCAATTTATTTTAAGTAATGGACGACAGAGGACTTAAAACTGTTTCTACATCGATTGGTCTTCCAGGACTTTCTTCCTTGATATCCTTAATATCACGTTCAATAATGCATCCACTCTAATAAAATTCGTCTATTTAACAAAATATATAATCGATTAGTTAAAATAATGATATGATTGATTTTTGCAGTTGATTATACAACATACCAGGGGGTTGGAATTGTGCATCTACAGCGAGTGATCTCCTGGACGAATTTCTTTCTTAATATCATTAATTTCGCCTTCAAAATTAAAACCCAATCCAGTAAAATTTGACAGATTTATTAAAAAACGATTATTTAAACGAATTCAAGGTTTAGGTTTGCAATTTATTGAAACCAATGAACGAGAGGAAACTTAAAATCATGTCTCTTCATTCAGTGGTCTTTGAGGTCTTTCTTCCAAAATATCCTTAACATCTCGCTCAAAAATTAACCCAATCTAACGAAAATTGGCAAAATTATTGAAAATCTGTTATTTAAACGAAAGCAAGGTTTAAGCTTACAATTTATTATAAACATGAACAACAGGAGAATTAGGAACGTGTTTGTAGATCCCATGACGTCTTCCTTTCCTTAAATCCTTAATATCTAGCTTAAAAAACGACCCAATTCAAAAAAATTGGCATGAAGGTTAAAAATCGTTATTTAAATGATGCCAGGTTGAAGTTCGCAATTTATTGTGGGCAATGAACAACAGGAGACTTAATATCATGGTTCGAGAGGTGTTCTAGGACGTCTTTCTTGCTCACTATCCTCAATATCTCGTATTTATTAATATTATTTTTTTACGAGGGTTCACAAGAGCAGAGGTTTATCAACCCTCGGGGTGCCGGGATTTTTGAACAAAAAGCCCATTTGTGAGTATGTCGGGCTCGAATGCAGGGCCGCTGGATTCGAACCCAGGACCTTTACCTTACAGTGATGAGCGACGTGTCAACGCCTAAACGGCTGCGGCTACCGACGCCCCTTATTATTATTAAATTCATTGGATTTCTTAGTCCCACTGACTGAATAACGTTTTCAATTAATTAATCTTTATGGCCGGACAATGGCACGAGCTGAGGGCGTGGGTTCGAATCCCGCTCGTGACACTGACTTTTTTATCTCAACCTTACATAAAGATCAATTAATTGAAATGCATTATTATTATTATTAAAATTTGTATTTTTTTATGAAGCAATGAATGCCAGGGGATTTAAACTTGTGTGGACTTAATCTTGCTAACGAAACTTGTGCTAGCTGATTAACTTCTTCCTTTAGATACAAAGAAAATAATGATATTTGCGTTTAAAAGAAACGCAGGTGGATTTTTAAAAAAATGAAAAATTACGATATTTTCGCATGTTTGTTTGTTGAAACGACACTCGGATTCGTATTTTCTTAGGAACGTTATCGACAATTTAAGGACACTCGAGTTACAAACAGACCGGCTCTTAATCTTTGTTTAATATGGGGCAACGAGCCGTTATCGGTTGGATAAAAAAACACTGGGGAAAAAAGAGAATGATTGGTTGATTTCCGAGTTCACCTGTACTCGGGCCGAGTACGTTTCGGGTGCGGGCGTACCCGGCCTAAAAATAAAAACGGTACAAGTGAATTACCCGAGAGCACAGCTGGACAAACAGCAATTATCTCCAATCCTTATCTATCGACTCGGTCGAGGGGGGGGGCGTTCATTTAAAGCCGATTATTCCGAGGAATCTCCGAGGAGGCGATGTTGACTCAGGTGCGAGGTTCTTGATGGCCAAGGAAAACGGTCTCGATCTTTCCTTCGCTCATCTCACACTCTCGAGATGGCAGATACGACCTGGACTTCAACCTTTCAAACACCCCCAAAAATAATACGATAAATAACTCGAAAGACTCATTTTTTCTTCAACCTCAAAAAACAGCCATAAAGCATTACATTTTACTCTTTTCTTATCGTTGGTTCAAAATGGGACAAATACGACCGATTCTTTCTTCTAATCGTTTTGACACCTGTGAAGTTCGTTTTGTTTAAAAGGCCATGTGTGTGTTCAACAGCTCTTCATTTATGAATATTCGACTTCACGGTCTGTCTGTCGTGAAAGCAGGTGCCACCAGCGCCTCCGTGGGAACGCGCGACGGGCGATCTTTCGGATTTTACATAACCGACCCAAGCCGAGTGTGACATTGGCTTCCATTTAATGTGCCACGCCCTAGTTTTATAGCGAAAAACTAAAAAAAAAAAAAAATATTAAAAATGCACAACAGACCCCTAACTTTAAGAATCCCTACAAACATCACGTCTGTCTGAACCTCCTAAGCCTTTGAGGTACTCCTTCTGAATTAAAAATCAACCTTTCCAGAAACTAAAGGATATGACCTAAGAACTTCTTCAATCTTTCGTAAACAACCAACAAAACCATAGTTTTCCTAACCACCCTTTATAATGCAACAATTAACTGTACCACTCACTCATGGAAGTTTTCATGGTTCATCCATTCCCTAATTCTTGGAAAACTATGTAAGCAATCAAGAATATCGAATCCTTCTCGAAGGTCTTCCTGATCTCGCTCAGAATACTCCAAGAATACGCAGGCGCTTACTGTACTCAGTATATATTCCAGACCCTACTATACTAACTCCTACCCTGTTATAACTCACCAACCTTCCAGGCGTACAACTATAGTTCAAAAAATGGTGAGTCAAACTCAACCTTACAAACCCCCAAAACATAACTTTCCCCTTGGCATTCTACCGTAAATATATTATAACCTCAACAACTTTCGTAATGGTAATATCATCCCCTTCATTGGGTGTATGTGGCGACTGACCTCCCCATACCCAACTTAAAAACCAAGTTTACCTACGATACCGAATAATTAAAAGCGCAAAATCGATACTGAAATCAATATAGAATATAGAATTATGGTGTTCGACCAATCATTCCAATCCAGACCCTACAATCAATTGTCAACCCCCTTTTTCTATGTTGTCAACCGCGCTTTCCAAAACGACCTAAATGTTCATATTATGAAGTTGCAAGATCCAGCAATGTGGTAGGATAACCGGAAGGAAATTGCAATTGTAAGGTAGAATAGATAGTAGAATAGATGGTTGATCTGTAGATCCTTGGTAGAGAGCAAGACAAAGACAGAGGGAAAGAAGGAAAGATAGAAAATAGATAGATAGAGAGAAGGAGAGGGAGAGAGATAGATAGAGAAAGAGGAGGGAGAAAGAATAAATAAATCAGAAAGAGAGATAAAGATTGATCATTGACACAACAATACATTTTAAAGATTTATATTGGCTATCGAAGAAGCAATGTTTGGACTCTTGGCAGCAAGATTATAATAACAGCAACAAAGAATATTTTTCAAGAACTTATTTCCTAAGGTGTCGTTGGTTCCCTGGTTTTAAGTTCAATATGCAAATAAAAAAACCTGTTAAATCATTTCCAGACTTCGATCAAATCATGGCATATGTAAAAAATACTTACAAAAGTGTGTGGTGATTAGTGACCGTTAATCGATATTGATTTAGAAATCGTGAGATGCGGTCTGGTGTGATGTAGGTTTCAGAAAAACATTTTCTTTATCGTGCCAACGTTTCGATCTTTATTGAGATCATCTTCAGGGCNGCAAGGACTAATCGGACTACAAGCAGCAAGGACTACAAGGAAATAATAAAATCGAAATCAAGGTGCATTTACTAGAAGACTTAGAAGACGGTGGCTCTGGCTTATGTGCTGATGCCAAAAAAAAAGATATATAGAAAGAGCAAGAGAAAATTGAGAGAGGGAGGGAAAGAGAGAGAGAGAGAGAAAGAGAGGAAGGGAGAAAGGGAGGGAGAGAGTGAGAGAGAGAGAGAGAGTTAAAGAGATAGAGGGAGCGAGGGAACGAGAGATAGATAGCGTGAGAGGGTATATCGTAGATATCGTCCACACTACTACCCTAAACTTATCTTCGATATACTACTGACAAGATCCAGCAGCAAATAATTGCACAAAGCCATTAGCAAAGAGTATTTGCAAGAGATAATTTTTTGTGATAGAGATAAAAAAGAAAGGAACCTAGAATGAAGCCATGAGGAACCTCGCTAATTTTATTTTCCTATCGCCTGCTTTCATCCTTACGTCTTTTTATTTAACCTTTCGACTTGATATAACCGAAAAGCAGCAGTATAGTGGCCATAGGACGTCAGCAATCAGCTCATTCGGGTGTTAAAATGTCTCTCGAAGATATCGGATTTAGTACATTTCTGTCTTCATGAAATTTGGTCTTCTGATTCTCACCTATACGCTATATCTCTAAGAAAATATACAAATCTTAGTCGATCGACCATAGGAAATAATGGAGAACGTCCATAATAGGCATGGTAATAATGTATTGTTAACAATTTAAGCATAGAAAAGAAACATGAAAATGGACGTGTAGAAGATAATAAGAAACCTGGGAATAAATTTGTCAATGGATTAAGGGCAGACTGAGAAAAAGGGATCTCAGTTATTGAGGATCCTTTCTGGTACAGAGATGGCTCTATGACTGAATGTGGTTCAGGAACTGATAACCGTTTAGCCAAATACTAAAATTCATATCCATTGAATTTCAGGCGGAAACGGTGGACCTTGAAAACTGTACCAAGGAGATCATAAGCATTACCGACGAAAGAATGGCTGGGACAGGCGGTAGTAAAGTCCAGATAGAGGGGAGGGAGAGAGAGAGAGAGAGAGAAAGAGAGAGAGAGAGAGTGAGAGAGAGAGAGAGAGAGAGAGAGTGAGTGTGTGAGTGTGTGTGTGTGTGAGAGAGAGAGAGAGAATACGTTATTCTGGGACTAGGACTAGAGTCCCCTAAAAGGTCACAAAAATTTTGCACAAATCTGGCGCTTGAATTAATGAGAGTTTGGCGTTAACATAAAGTAAAATAAGTTGAACTAAATCACATAATACAAAATATAAAAAATAAAAATTATAGTAGCAATAATAAGAATTTTGCGAATTCTCTGTCTTTTGCGAACATAATCACAAACTATAAATTTAAAAGTAAGAGAAAAGGAAGGTAACAAGTTTTCTAATGTAGCAAAAGCACCTAGTTATATTGTGAACTAATATTGTCTCTGTTTGGAGAGAGATACAGGAGGGAGGTAGCTTTGCGGATTGGCAAAGGAAGAGAATTTCAGAGATTTGTAGCTCCAACTAGGAAGGGCATCTGAAATGTGGATGTTTGATGACAAGGAAGATGTAGGTCAATAGAAAACGAACGGGTGTTAAGAGAGCGGATAGATTTGAACTGAAGTAGCTTGAAAATAGTGAGGTCGGCGAGAGTTCATGGATTGGTAAAGGAAGAGACGTTTGGATTTACGTCAAGGCCTGTCATAGAAAGCAATAAAATCACCTTTCTTTAATACTAGGGCATACAGGGGACATCAGCAACGAGGAGACTTAATTTAGTCAAGAAAAGTTGTGTGAGGGCTTACCAAATTGCCAAAATCGTATGTATATGAAGCAATTGAAAAAAAAAATTCCTGAAATCGAAGACAACAGTGCAGACCCCGGAGGTATTAGTAGGTAGGCAGAAACGATAGTATTAGTAGGCAGAAACGAGCCTGTGCAGATATTTTCAGGAAGACGGAGGATTTGGAGCACTTAACAAAGCTTTGGGATTCGATAAAACGTCTCAAGCTTAACTAAGAGCTCTACTTATAGTTAATCGTTGTTTGAGGTGATGTGGAGGATTCTTGGGTTAGTTCGTAGTGCATAGGGCCTTGAATTGTCCAATAGGATGGGACCAAGTTTATCCCTTTGTGGGACGCCGACTTGGATCTGTCTTATCTCTGAAAACTGCAGAACAATTTTAGGATTAGGTCATAGGAAATGGGTAACTGCTTTAATTTGAAGAGAACTTTCGTATGCCAGACCACGTCAAAAGGACATGTCTAAGAACCCGATTCCTGTTTCTGAAAGTAGAGAAAATATCAGCAGTCCTGAAGCATTGCTAAAAAAGAAGGAATAGTTTATGTAATGGGTATTTGCAGTTTTAAAAGTTATAAAGGAATTTGGGCAGTACTGAGCGAAGGCTGATGTCTGTTGTTGGTCATGTGGCTGGAAGGTTTGCGTGACTTCGGTTTAAAACTGAAATAGACTGAAATATAAACTGAAAAGATAGAAAATGGAATCTGTCAACGTTGCAAAATCCAAAATGGCGGTTTTTAGAAGGGGTGCCCGTACTGACAGATTTTCTTACACGGATCACCTGGTATCATTTTAACCACGTGTCTTTCTGCAGGTAGTATCGGATTTTGATTAAAATTTGGCTTGACTATGTTTATTAATAATTTCTTACTGAAGAATTAAAATTGACTGTATTCAATGCTGTTTCTGGAGTTTAAGTGGGTTTTTGGGTTTTGGATTGAGGTATATTCAGAAATTTTGGCCATATTGGCCAAAGTCAAGTCAAAGGGCTTATCCAATTTGTCAAGGGAGAAAGTGGTCTATGAATGGTGTTTAGACATGTTTCCGTTTTGGTTTTTTTAAACAAGTCCCTCGCCCCCTTAGGCGGCAAAAAGTTGAGAATCCTTCCCACATGCGGCCGTGATTTTTTCCCCTCACCGTGCCCCTCTCAATGAGACATTTTATACCCTGAAACCGCAGGGTTATCAGCGTTGACAAGTCACAAGGCATCACCGACTCCGAGATAGTCCACCGGCCGATAATCGCCTCGGTCTCCGAGCGGAAGGGAAATCCGAGTATCGGGCAGGTGCGGCACCCTGTACATCCGACTGTACGGATTGCAGGATTCACAGTTTGATGGCCAACTGGCCACCTGTTAGCCCTTCCAACGATCTTCGTACTCTCGGGTGTGACGGTGGTTTAATTTATACACAGTGGATGTTCGTTGAATCCGTTGTGCTCACCGAACAAGTTAAAATGGAGAAGCCACTGATAAATGATAAGCCTAAGAAATATTATTATCCACCTTCTTCTCTTGGCCTATATAATAGAAAATTTTAATCCCTTCATTAATAATCTTATATAATGAAAGCTTTTTGTTTGTAGGTTTGGTTATTGGTTAAAATCCCCGCCCATCTAGGTCCTCGACACCGTTTTCTCGTTTCGGGTTTGGCGACCCCAAGTGTTTTCGCCTCTTTTTTCCACGTTTGGACGTCGGAGGCGTCCTGCCCACTTGCTCCGGCTTGTGTTTTCACCAACTGGGCCTCTGACTCACATGGCCAGACATATGGTCAGACTGTGGGACGACCTGAGGATCGAATTTCACTCAACTTCAACGTGAACGCTTAATATCTCACAAGTGTTGGTTTTGCTACATTGGGCTAAAAAAAAATGACTGGTAGAAATGAGCGAAGGAGAAGATGAGAGTTCCGTCAATGGAATTTTTTTTTTAAATTTCCTTCTTTTTTCAATGGGTTAAAAAAGTCCGACAGCTTTATCTCCGTTGTTGGTTTAGAGAGGACCGAGCCCATCCAGCCTTCTTAGGCGTTGTACAAACAAGCCTTTCTAATCTGTGTGTACAGAAAAGAGCCAACAGCTAGCCTCGTCTTCTAATCTGACTGGGAAAAACTGTTTGATTTTGTCGAGGAACGTCAGGTATTTTGCAGGTGTGTCAGGCCTTTGCGCGTATTCTCCTTCTCGACGATCGATGGTGGAACGTCGAGCACTTGTCCGAGATGCGGCGGACTCAATTAATCGGGCGATATTTAGCCATTTAGACAGATGCAGGACGACAGATGTATTCGCAGATGTTCGCCCGCCGACATGTTAAACAGGAGCAATATCAAATTTTGTCACATGCCGCTCCTTGGCTATCGGAGGCCGTTGAAAGGATGACTCCCGTTACGATAAATCACAGAATACACCTGAGTCTATATGGAAGTTCATGAAATATCCACCGATTTGAAGTTTTAAACGGAATCAAGTCATACCACCAGCTATTCGTGTCCTTTTTTTCAGTGGCAAACTTCCATTTTACAACTAAACAGAAGAAAAAGAAAGGAGGTCTGTGAATAAGAAATCCAAATAGAACGAGATTTACAGAAATATGCCAAATAGAGTTAAAGAGAGAGTGATGAAGAACGAGCATAATACACACGGAACTGGAAAAAGATTCAGAAATGATTCAATATAGATTATATATTTAGAGATTTAGAATACGGATAACAAGAAAGTTTTGGGAAGAAGAGGGTAAATGGGTGTAAAAATAAAAAGAAAGAGGGGGAGAAAGAGATAGAGATAAAATATATATAGAAACGTAGAATATATAAAATATAATAAATAAATGAGTAAGGAAGGAAGAGAGATGGCAAGATAGATAGGCAGCGAGAAAGAGGGAAAAATAGAGATTAAGACGAAAAGAGATAGAAAAGTGAAAGAAAAAGAAAGATGAAAAGAAAGGGAGAAATATATACCATAAGGTGAGAGAGAGAGAGAGAGAGAAAGAGAGAGAGAGAGAGAGTGAGAGGAGAGAGAGAGAGAGAGAGAGAGAAGAGAGTGAAGAAAGATATAATAAATGTGGAAGAAATAGTGAGTTTATTGGGAAAAGGGAGAAAGAGGAAGTAAATGGGGTAGGAAGAGATAATGACAGGATGAATGGGCAGAGAGAGAAAGAGCAAATCGATAGAGAAAGTAGGAGAATTGGGAAAAGGGAAAGAGAGAGAGAATATATATATATATATATATATATATATATAAACATAAAATATATAAAATAGTGAAATAAATGAGTAAGGAAGATGGATAGATAGATAGGCAGCAAGAATGAGGAGAAAGTAGAGAGTAGGAAGGAAAGAGATAGAGAGTGAAAGAAAAAGAAGGAGGAAAGTAAAAGAAAAAGATAGATAGTGAGAAATATCCACCATGAGGTGAGAGAGAGAGTGAGAGAGAGAGAGAGTGACGAGCTCCGTCGCTTCTGGTTGGATTGATTGAGAAAGAAAGTGTGAGAGTAACGGTGAGTTAAGAGACAGAAATGTAGATGGAATGAGAGAGACAATGTTGGCGACAATTTTTATGATGGATCAACACATTATTTATAAGATCCTGAAAGCACCTCTAAAATGAGACGGTGACAATAAGAGAGAAACAGAAAGAGACTGAGAGTTAATAAGGGAGGTAGGACAAAAATCACTTTTATAATCCTGCCTGGAGGACCAAAATGTTTGTAATAACCAACATATATGTAGATATAGTAGATAGATACAAAAATGAAATATAAAAAGTGGTCAGTATCTGTGTATGTGTGATCCACCTTCCAAACAATACAGTAGCAAGGACTAATCGGACTACAAGCAGCAAGGACTACAAGGAAATAATAAAATCGAAATCAAGGTGCATTTACTAGAAGACTTAGAAGACGGTGGCTCTGGCCTATGTACTGATGCCAAAAAAAAGGTATATAGAAATAGCAGGAGAAAAAGAGAGAGGGAGGGAAAGAGAGAGAGAGAGAATGAGAGGAATGGAGAAAGGGAAGGAGAGAGAGGGGAATGAGAGAACGAGAGAGATAGAGATAAAAAATATATATAACAACATAAAATATATAAAATAGAACAAATAAATGAGTAAGGAAAGAAGAAAGATGGATAAATAGATAGGCAGCAAGAATGAGGAGAAAATAGAGAGTAGTAAGGAAAGAGATAGAGACTGAAAGAAAAAGTAGGAGAAAAAGAAAAAGAAAAAATAGATTGTGAGAAATATCCACCATGAGGTGAGAGAGAGGGGGAGAGAGAGAGAGAGAGTGAGAGAGAGAGGAGAATGTTGGCGACAATGTTTATGACATGGATCCACACGTTATTTATAAGTCCTCAAAGCACCTCGAAAATGAGACGGTGACAAGAAGAGAGAAATAGAAAGAGACTGAGAGTTAATGAGGGAGGAAGGACAAAATTCACTTTTATAATCCTGCCCGGAGGACTAAAATATTTGTAATAGCCATTATATTTGATTTTAGTAGATATATATACAAAAATAAAATATAAAAAGGGGTTTGTGTGTGTGTGTGTGTGTGTGTGTGTGTGTGTGTGTGTGCGTGTGTGTATATATATATGAAGAGAGATAGTAGATAAAAATAGGGAGAGAAGGGAGATAGTAGATAGTCATATAGATAGATATATAGGTAAATAGGCAGTCAGAGAGAGAGAGAGAGAGTGAGAGGGTGAGGGAGAAAGGAGAGAAGAGAGATAGTAGATAGTTATATACATAGATGTGTAGATAAAAACAGAGAGAGGGAGAGAGAGAGGGAGAGAGAGAGGGTGAGAGAGGGTGTGGTGTGAGTAACGGTGAGTTAAGAGATAGAAATATAGATGGACCAAAAAATAACGTATTTAAAAAAAAAGGTTTTTTAAACTGTTTAAATTTTACTAATCATCATGCCTTATCATGTGTTTGTCCCAAGGGCGCGACCCAAGTCCCAAACTTTTGTATAAAAGCTGCTGTCTTGAACATAAACGACGCAATGGTTTTCTTACGTACTTTATCAGGGGAAAATTGTCTCAGATATAATAATAAAAAAATGTTATTCGAAGTTTTGTGTGTACTTTATAAATTTGTTCAGAAATTGTAAACTGTGTGTATTTCGAGTCATTTAATTCAACGACTGTTAAAGCCATGCCGGAAGTTTTTTCCTGTCCTCTTGTTTTTTTCCTCTCCTATAATTAATTGACGAGCTGTAAATATCAATTGGCCCAGTGTCTGTTTAGCGCAGCCTCTTCCAGCCACCCCAACTCTTTTTTTTCTCTCTCTCTCTCACTCGAAAGGCCACGTGTTGTACCGGCCCTGATTCCGTATATCGTGGACCATGTGCTGTGTAGATTGTTCTGTTCAATTTGAGAAACTAAACAGCCTTTTTCGGCCCGGTTGAGTATCGCCCAGACAGAAACCAAGACACGGTGACAAAAAAAATCTCATCCCGAAAGAGTAAATCTGAAAATATGAAAGGACAACAAGAGGGGCCTGTATTTTCCTTATTAACACTTTTTCACTCCACCGGACCAATATTTATTCAGCCGGGCACCAGGTAAACAGTCCAAAAATCCAAAACGGGACCTTTTCCTCGGATAATTTATAATGTGAAAAATTGTAGTTGCCGATGTCAATTAACACAGAGAGAAAAAAGGGAAAAATCAAGAAGCCCCAGTGATTTCGTCTTTTAACGCAGGTGTGCCGGATGTCGAAGACACACTCTGACGACTTCACCTGTCTTCAGGAGGCCGCGAAGAACAAGGGGATGATTCGGAATAAGCGAGGATATCAACATGGATTTCGTTAACTTTTAAATCTTGAAATAAATGATTCAGAATGAGGGCCTGATAGAAGGTAGAGGATGACGAAATAATAAGTAGTCTGATGGCACTAAATGGACCTGGAGGAACGGCGAAGATCGAACTGTTGGGTACACTACTAAACATTTAATTTATTGTGCGAGTTTCGGAGTGATGAACCTGTAAAGAACAAAGGGGAAAGGAAGAAGAAGAAGAGAGAGAAAGAAAAAGAGAAAGAGACTGAGAGAAAGAATAAATGTGCAAAAATAGTGAGTTTATTGGGAAAAGGGAGAAAGAGGAAATAAATGGGTACGAAAATGACAGGGTGAATGGGTGAGAGAGAAAAAGCAAATCGATAGAGAATACAGAAGAATTGGGAAAAGGGAAAAAGAGGAAGAAGGAGAAAGAGACAGAGAGAAAAAGAGAGAGTGAGTGAGAGAGAGAGAGAGAGTGAGAGAGAGAGAAGAGAGTGAAGGAAGATATAATAAATGTGTAAGAAATAGTGAGTTTATTGGGAAAAGGGAGAAAGAGGAAGTTAATGGGTAGGAAGAGATAATGACAGGGACAATGGGTGAGAAAGAGAAAGTTGGAGAATGGGAAAAGGGAGAGAGAGAGGGGGGGAAGAAAGATATAATAAATGTGTAAGTAATAGTGAGTTTATTGGGAAAAGAGAGAAAGAAGAAATAAATGGGCAGGAAGAGATATTGACAGGGAGAATGGGCGAGAGAGAGAAAGAGAAATCGATAGAGAAAATAGGGGAATTGGGAAAACGGAAAAAGAGGGAGAGAGAGAGATTGAAAGAGAGAGAGAGAGAGAGAGAGAAGAAATATATAATAAATGTGTAAGAAATAGTGGGTTTATTGGGAAAAGAGAGAAAGAGGAAATAAATGGGTAGGAAGAGATATTGACAGGGAGAATGGGCGAGAGAGAGAAAGAGAAATCGATAGAGAAAATAGGGGAATTGGGAAAAGGGAAAAAGAGGGAGAGAGAGAGANGAGTAAGAAAGAGACTATTTATTTTGTTCAAAACATGGCTGAGAAAAAATGCTATAAGATTAAATTTTCATTTAAATGAACTCCTTAAGAATTTTTTTTTGGTTAGACTTATATTCAAATAAACAGCCATAAATAAACCATCTGTCAGAAAAAATATTGTTTCTTTTTTCCGTCCCCAATCCTTACTCTTAAAATTGTTGCCAAAAAATAAAATAAAAATGAAAAATTTAAAAACCGTAAACAAATTGATCAATTTTATTATAGAAAAACTAAAAAAATTTTTTTCTAATCTGTTCTAACGTCTGTCCAAACGATTCTAGCCTCGATGCCCACTCCTGAATCCAAATATGTAACACTGGCAATATTTCGTCCTATTCATTTCTTGATAGGTGTTTGTTTTAAAGGAAATTTAAGTCTCTACAATATTTAGTTAGTTAAATTTTCAAAAAAGGTCAATAGTTTCTGAGATATTTGTACAAAAATAGAGAAAAACAGAAATAACAATACGTAAAATAAAAACAAACCAATGGAACAATTTTCATTTTCTAAACGATCAGGGGATAATGTTTAGATGGGAACCTTTTGCCAGTAGTAATATTTCCTTATTATATTTCCAGGCGAGTCATTGATCCATCGCTCCCCAGGGATGGAGAGTCTTCCTGGAAAGGGTTTCGCTTGCTAAGAGGTTCCATGTCGGGTACAATGGCACTTCGTCTCCTCTTTTCCAGGGAGGCTCCATTGAAAGAGAGGAACACCTGAAGGATCCGGCCAAAGTCCCTCAAAAACGTAAAATATATTTGAGAAAAATAATCGCGATTTCTTCCCACGGAACGAGGGCCCACGTGATTCCGAAAAAGCGATTGTCCACTCCTGGAGAACGCAGACTCGCACGTGGCCCGGGCCACCCTCCGCATCTGCATTTCCTACCGTACATCTGCACGTTCCAGCTGTACTCGGCGGTTGCCGCGGCTTTTCATACGAACCCTTATCGTGGATCGATTGGAAACCATGGACGCCAGGTTGATGATAATGACTCCAACCTGAACTACGTTCAATTGGTTTTAACCAAAATAATTGGTAAAACTCAGTTGAGGCTTATTGGATAAAGTGCGAGGCTCGGCGGACCAGAGGTCATCTAACACGATTAAATTATACTTACAAGGAAGCTATGGGATATTTTAATTCTACAAATATATATATATATTTTTTTTAGGCAGACGTAGATCATAATCTGCGAAGACAACTTTTTAAATCTTTTAATACTCCAAAAACGTACTTTTTTTGTCCGACGTTGTTCAAAACCTGCGAATTTCTTGCCGACACGAAGAAACAGCGAGACCAGGTGGACCACAGTTTACCTCGACAGAATTATATACTAAGACAACTTTAGAATTTTTTAATACTACAAGCATGTACTTTTTTTTGTTCCATGTTGTTCATATTCTGCGAATTTCTCGCCGTCTCGAAGAAACAGCGAAACCAGGCGGACCAGAGCTCACCTCGATCAAATAATACGAACAAGACAACAACTTTAGAATTTTTTAATACTACAAGCATGTACTTTTTTTTGTTCCATGTTGTTCATATTCTGCGAATTTCTCGCCGTCTCGAAGAAACAGCGAAACCAGGCGGACCAGAGCTCACCTCGATCAAATAATACGAACAAGACAACATTTTAAATATTTTAATACTCCAAACATGTACTTTTTTGTTCGAGGTTGTTCAAAATCTCCGAATTTGTTGCCTTTTCGAAAAGAACAGCGAGACCAGGCGGACCAGAGCTCACCTAGATCAAATTATACTTACAAGGCAACTTTTTAAATTTTTTAATACTCCAAACATATATTTTTTTGTCTGACAGTTCAAAATCTACCATTTCTTGCTGTCTCGAAGAAATAGCGAGACCAGGTGGTCCAAAGCTCATTTCGATCAAATTATACTAACAAAGCAACTTTTTAAATTGTTAATACTCCAAGCATGTACTTTTTTTTGTTCGGCGTAGTTCAAAATCTGCGAATTTCTTGCTGACTGGAAGAAACAGCAAGACCGGGCGGACCAGAGTTTACCTCGATCAAATAATACGAACAAGACAACTTTTTAAATATTTTAATACTTCAAACATGTACTTTTTTGTTCGACGTTATTTAAAATCTCCGAATTTGTTGCCTTTTCGAAAAGAACAGCGAGACCAGGCGGACCAGAGCTCACCTAGATCAAGTTATACTTACAAGGCAACTTTTTAAATTTTTTAATACTCCAAACATATGTTTTTTTGTCTGACCTAGTTCAAAATCTACCATTTCTTGCTGTCTCGAAGAAATAGCGAGACCAGGCGGACCAGAGCTCACCTCGATCAAATTATAATAACAAGACAACGTTAGAATTTTTGAATACTCCATGCATGTACTTTTTTTTTGTTCAACGGTGTTCAAATTCAGCGAATTTCTTACCGTCTCGAAGAAACAGCGAGACCAGGTGGATTAGAGCTCACTTAAATCAAAATATACTAACAAGGCAACTTTTTAAATATTTTAATACTTGAAACATGTACTTTCTTACGTAATTCAAAATCTGTGGATTTGTTGCCTTCTCGAAGAAAAACGGAGGCCACCAATCTTGATTCTATTCCATTACATTTATGTATTTATAAGCATAATTGTATTTTTTATATATATAAGGTTTTTGACTATGTATAAAAGCTGTTGTATGAAGTTTGAACTCAATTATAATCCGTTGTGTCTCATTAGGAGTAAAAAGCACCCCCGGGCGATGTGCGTAAAGCCTGCCACCCCTATCTGGCATATGCTTGTTGACATTTGTCCTCCACATATGCCCGGCGCGCAAACATCCATCTTTATTATCAAACATGCCAATGCATAAATATTTTAATAGGGAGGGCCCCGAGGAGTATAGTTGATTATTAAAAAATTCCTACACGTGGCGAGGCGAAGGAACTGCCCCCGCGGGACTGTCATACCGGCCGGAAACGTCCCGGAGGTGGTTTGTCTCTTCTTCGGGCATTCTAGCCCTGGACGTAGGTCCCGGGGGTGAGAGGGCATCGCGACATATGGCCCGTGAACGCGAACGGTTCCTCAACCCGTGATGCCCTCAAAGGCGCAATGACTCCGGCCGGCCACATGTCACTTCCGACTACTTTCCTCGGGGCTAAACTTGACATTTAACCGTATAAAAAGTGGCAATTGTCGAAATACCTTCAAAAAGTGACACAGAACGCGAAATAGCGATGACCTCAGAGATTTTAAAGAGTTCATTATTCAACTTTTCTCTCCGCCTGTCTACACCGGTGGTCCGTTTTTAACGGGGCCCCGGCCGGCCTCGACATTGATTTCGATCGATACACACGCAAATCGATCTTTTCTTTCACTAATATACAGAAAAAAAGGTCACCCAGAATGATATGAAATTACATAGTCTTTCATTTGAAGATGCATCAATTTAACATTAAGTACCAGTGATAGAAACAAAAAACAGAATAAACAAGAGAATACTCACGAGGTTTTGTCATAAGAAATATTAAGAATACAGTTTGTAACGATAGAGAAAGAGGAAGAATGCAATACAGGAATTAAAAGAGTAAGTGAAGGGGTGAGAAAGGATGACATTGAGAGAGAGAGAGAGAGAGAGAGAGAGAGAGAGAGAGAGAGAGAGAGAGAATTTTTGAAGTCTAGCCCAGAGGTCCAAAATGTTTGACATTAATAAACAAATAGATTGACAGATGGATAGAACACAATAAAAAGAGATATAAAATATAGGCTAAGGTTTGTATTATGAGAGAGAGAGAGAGAGAGAGAGAGAGAGAGAGAGAGAGAGAGAGAGAGAATTCTTAAAGTCCGGCCCAGAGGACCAAAAATTTGAAATTAATTAGTTAATAAATAGATTGAAATGTTGATAGAACACAACAAAACTAGATATAAAATGTAGAATGTATAAATTAGAGGAGAGAAAGGGAGAATTTTTAAAGTTCGGCCCAGAGGACCAAAAATTTGAAATTAATTAGATATTAAATAGATAGATATATGGATAGAGCACAACAAAAATAGATATAAAATATAGATAATGTTTGTATTATGAGAGAGAGAATTTTTGAAGTTCGGCCCGGAGGACCAATAAATTTGAAATAAATCAGTAAATAAATAGATGGATATAAAACAACAAAGAGGGAAATAAAATATAAATTAATTTATGTATTACGAAAGAGAGGGAAAATTTTAAAAGCCCGGCCCGGAGGACCAATAAATCTGAAATTATATATATATGTATATATATGTATATAATATATATATATTGACAGTTGGATAGAACACAAGAAAAAGAAATATAATATATAGATTAGTGTATAAATTAGGGGAGAGGAAGGGGTAGAGAGAGAGAGAGAGGTAGAGAGAGAGAGAGAGAGAGAGAGAGAGAGAGAGAGAGAGAGAGAGAGAGAGAGAGAGAGAAAGGGAGTGAGAGAGTGCGAAGAGGGGAGTGGGAAAGCGAAGCGAAAAGGCGGAGAATAAGATAAAGAATGACAACTGACACACAGGCAGAGAGGCAGGACAGAAAAAGAGTAGAGAAAGTAAAAGAGTTGAAGTTATAGTGAGAAAGGATAAAACGACAAAGACGGAGGTGACATATGACTTTTTTTACCTATAAATGAACCTGAACCTATTTCAACTTGATTAATCGCGTACCGCCTATAGCCCGGGTCCGTTTTATCTCGCTCGTTATTCGTGTTTTTTGCTTGGGAATAACTAAAAGAAAAGTTTCAAACGTACCAGAGTCTCATCTCCCTCTCAAAGGAATTAAATGGTTAAGAGTGCAAATGTAATTCATGGCATGTGACTGTCCGTTTGTTATCGCCTTGTTAAATTATTTATTATAAAAATCTGTGTTTTTTGTTTTCTTTCTAGGAAGACATATGCCCGTAGGTGCTTATGTTCGGGCCAGGCTGCGATCAGCATCACCAGAGCGAAGAGATGTAAAGATCAGCATAGATCTAAGAGTAAGTTTGTAAAGATGTGATTCGTGTTTATTCCTTTTCTTTTGCGTATGCGGCACTTTTTCCGACTTGAGTGACGTTTTTCTAATGGTAGCCAAATAACCGAAAGTAAAGCTAGTTGCCCCCCCCCTCAAATATGGGCCCGCATGTCGCTGCTGTTGCGGGGACAACGCCGACGGACAGATGTCACGCGCTGCACGTGGCCCAGAACGTCTGTCGGACAAGGTGTTGTCTACACCTGGTACATCGGATCCAACGATATCAAGGGTAGGTTTTTATTTTTAACAACCCGGAAGCCTTCCGGCAAGATAAGCCGGGGAGAGGAGGCCGTGGGAAAAGATGACTTTCTTCCGTCAAAATTGACCCGGGTTAAGGGCTGATGGCATAATTCCGTGACGAGTCGATGGACGGCGAAAAATCGAATAAACACCCGGCGCTCTTGACTATTCCACAAAGCTTTCTCAGATCAGACACAATCGCTACTTATATACCCGACACCCAGCTACTTGGCAGAATCTTGGCAGAATTTCCGACCAGCTACCCACACGGTTTTCAGCTCGTTCCAAAAGTTTCGATAGTTTTTTCATAGCTCTTCAAAGTAATAAACTACATTTGCCCACTTTGTTGAAAAATATTAACTCCGTCCTTGCGCCCGGGTAGTTGGACGTTAAGCCCTCCTGTCAGGACACCAATTACTTCTGGTACTGGCCAACTAACGAAGATGACTTGGAAATGGGGAAGCGCGTCTTAGAATAGAAAGAAGCAAGGCTAGGCGGACCGGGATGATGGTCGATACAAGGTCTCACCGGTCTGAACAATAACAATCTTATGTCGATTAGCCTATTTTGGACATTTCTCAAAGTTGTTCTTACGTACGTTTAAGGAAAAATAATCACTTTCTGTCTCTCTCTCTCTTTTCTGTAATTATTCGCCATACTCAAAACAAATATGTCTTTTTATTCATCTATTTATTTCACTAATACAAATATTATGGTCCTCCGGGCCGAATAAAAGAAATTACATTTCACTCCCATTTCCAATTTATTAACTCTCNATATGTCATATCTCTTTTTGTTGGGTGATATCCATTGGTAAATTTCAAATATTTTGGTCCTCAAGGCCGGTATATAACAAACTACATCTCACTTCCAAATCATTTGCTTGTTTTTCATCTATCATTCTACACTTCGACGTATTAATTCCAAATAGTTTGATCCTCCGGGCCGGATTAACAAAAAACATAGTTAACTCTATTAACATTTATTATCTCTCCTCCCTCTTTCTCTCTCGCTGTTCTTCTCTCAACATACATATCACTTTATATTTTATTTATTTCTCCATGAATCTACGTATGTATTCATTAATAATTCCAAATAAATTGGTCCTCCGTGCGCATTAAAAAAACGTAACAAAATATTTCTCGCTTTATTAACTCTCAGTCCCTTTCTATGTCTTTCTCTTTCTCATTTTCACCATTTCAATCTAGAAGCGCTTCCCTGACTTGAAAATGTTGCATGCGTCCGTCGTAAACATTGTCGCCAATTTTTAAACAAGATTATTTAATTTTGACTGACGAAAAAATTAATCTTCAGCTTGTACCCGGACAATATTTGCTTTTAGATTCCCCTTTAAAAGAAGATAAGATTATTAGTACAATTAAGATTGGCAAATTGAGCAATTAAAAACAATTTTTGTTTATTTGCCAATAAGAAAAAAAATTGAGAGGTCTGTTACTTGCTAGGAATATATTTTTACTAATGACCTAATCAATGTCATTTGTATTATGTATTTAATATCCCAACTGATAGGCATTTAATTATTTTTCTTTCCCAAAGTGATTTATAAAGTTTTTGCAGCGAGGATTGTAAATTAAATGAAATTTTGAATTTGTGTACTGTGCCATCTCGTTTCATTCTCCTGTCGTTTCTGACTACTTGGTGCAAGTCGAATTTTTTCTTTCAGAATTTGATTCTCAGCCACGCGATAAAAATTCCGTTCAAAAAGCCGTGAAAAGGCCTTCAACAAACGGCTAAAAGGCGGTTATCAATAGTAAAATTATCGATCCTAGGGAGGCGGACCGACGTTAATTACGGCGCGTGTGTCGGAAGCAGATGGATCGCAGATGTCTATCAGAGGTGCAGGTGAAATCTGGCCCGTTTCCACCGCTGCGCGCTGGCTGGGGGTCGCCCTATGCGAATCCTGCGCTCCCCATTTTCCCAAGGGGGTTTCGAACGATCGACGATGTGGGACATCCACCGTAACATTAATGTTTTTGAGAGTGAACTTTAGGAAACTTGAGATTTTGGAGGATTTGGTCAAATCCAACTTGAGTCAGGTGGTTGGGCGGCATCTCCTGTGTTTTAACGACTTTTCTGTGATAAATCCTGACCTCCTGCAATCAATAGATATACCTACCTCTCTATTCATTTGTTCTCTCTCTCTCTCTCTCTCTAATCCCCTCACTCTCGTTTTTACCCATTCACCTTCACACATTCGCTTTCATATCTAGAGAATAGCTCTCTCTCTCTCTCTTTTACACCCTTAAAATTCAATTGCCAATTGGTTATGGCTCTCTTTCACAATCACTATCTCTCTCTTTCTCCCTTATCCATGTATTCTCACACGTTCACCCACACATTTTCTCTTTTTACCCGCTTATTCATCTCTGTATCACTCTCCCTCCCATTCACCATTCACTCCCACTTTCTTATCCATTTATTTCTCTATGTCTCTTGCTGTCACTCCTTGATTTTTAATATCTACTTCACGTTTGATTTACGAATGGTGAGAACAAATCTTGAATGCTGTTTAATCAGCCTCTCTCCCCCTCTTTCTCTTTCTCTATCTATCTATCTATCTTTATNATAACTAGTTAACATTAAAATACATTAGCGTAAAAAGAAACGTGTTCGTAGGACCGCGTGGTGGTAACAACTAAAACTGTCAGCTGGGGTCCAGATAGAGGGGAGAGACAGGGTTCCCGCCATGTAGGGCCTCCGTTGACGTAGTGGCGGTGAACATCCTACATATATATATATATATCTACCAACCTCTATCTGTTTCCCTCCTTTTTACCCTCTTTTTATATCATTATCCCGCTTTTTCTCTTTCTTACCCATTTCTTCCTCTATGTCTTTTTGTTTAAAGATATCTTTCGCTCTCTCTCTTTTTCTTACTCATTTATTCCTCTCTGTCTCTTTATCTACAGATCGATCTCTCTCTCTCCTCTCTCCTCTCTCCTCTCCCTCTGTCACTTTCTCTCCCCTACTTTTACATTAATCTATATTCACTAATTTCGTGGCCCGCTTGACCAATTAAGTCATTACAATTTATTATGGTTTTTAGTTGAGATGAAAAAAAGCTAATGGCACGAGCGCGATTCGAACCCACGATCTTCGGCTAGAATACGCCGCTGCTCTACCAGTTGAGCTATCGTCCGAGTGGATCGAGGTCACGATAGCTCAAGTGGTAGAGCAGCGGCGTATCTAGCCGAAGATCGTGGGTTCGAATCGCGCTCGTGCCATTAGCTTTTTTTCATCTCAACTAAAAACCTTAATTAATTGTAATTAATCTATGTTTTATATCTCTTTTTGTTGTGTTCTATCCAACTGTCAATCTATTTATTAACTAATTAATTTCAAATTTATTGGTCCTCCGGGCCGGAATTTAACAATTATCTCTCTCTTCTCTGACTCTTAATTTCTATTTTATTCTCTCTCTCTCTCTCTGTCTCTCTGTCTCTCTCTCTCTCTCTCTCTCACTCTCTTTTGCAATCTATCTATGTACCTATCTATCTACCTGTTTTTACCCACCTTTTTATATCATTATCCTGCTCTTTCTCTTTCTTACCCATTTATCCCTTTCTGTCTCTTTATCTATCTTTCGCGCTCTCTCTTTCTTTTTCTGCTCTATCAATTTTTTTTTAATTTTTAAAATATGATTCACTTTAAATGTAAAAATGGTCTGTGAGACCAACTCTTGAATCGTGTACGATAAATACAGATAAATTAATCGTTTTTTCTCTCTTATGAATTCTCTCCTTCTTCGTCTCTACGTTTCTTTCTTTCTAGGTTCAATACAAGTTCATTATTCGTGTAACCAGTAGTTCGGTCCTCTCTGGTCCTCCTGGTCTATCTTCTTTGTTTCGTTAGCCACCTAAACCCGCCTTAGGGTTGTAAGAACAAAATAGCGAGGCTTGGCGGACCTAGACGATGGAAAATTCTTCTTGAAGTTTGAGGTGTATTTCTAATAATCAGCCGCGTTTCTTATGAATCTTTAGTGGCCTTATAGATCTTGGATAGAAGACTCGGAAAGGATTAAGTTAAAATTATATTCAACGATGATTCACGGTCATAATGATCAGACCTATTAACCGATGATTTTTCGCCAGCTGTGTGGTGGCTTTATACATTGGAATTATCGGAAACGTCCAAGGCACAAATAATCTTTTTATTTCAGCTTAAAAGACTGTGGGTTTGCTCAGATTTTGACCATTTTCGCTATTTGGGAAATAGGGGCAGTGAGATTTTTTTTTTTTTTTTTTACGGCTCCATCGGTCCTGGCCGTTTTGGATCGTACGAGACCGCACCGTCAGCAGCCTCGGATGTGTCCACCTGCAGCCGCGTGCCAGATCAGCAGGAAACAACCCCACGCCAGCGTTCGAATGGCGCCTAGGGGCCGATATCGCCCGGTTAAAGACCCAACGCGACTGTTCCTCGAACCGGGCCAGATTATTAACACCCTTATCAATGGGAAAAGCTCTAATCGTTTCACGATACTTGTGACTCGGCCTCACCCGACTTAGAGCCAAAATTGGCCATCCGATATCACTGACTTCCGACAAGTTTTTAATTTCTACGAGGAACAAGTGTTCTTTTTGAGCGTGTTGAACACGTGTGGGTCAGGGGAAGGAGTGGCCCTTTCATCTCACAGGAAGCCAGGATTCAGCGGGTTTACAACGGCCCTAAATCATGCGCTGCCATGTGCGCGGGAGCGGACCGACGAATATGCCTTTTTCTCCAGGCCGGTGGGGGACAGTTGTTTGAATTTAAGATCTGCCTAATTACGATATCCCTAGGGTTGCACATTGCTCGGCATATGGAGCAAGGTGCCTATGCCTTCATCTGTCCTTCCACCTGACTCGAAGATCCCAGTTGCTCTTCGGGAAGTGCAGATGGAGTGTCCACCTGTCCCTTCGCCGGCTCTTCGCTGCCAATTCCGTCGCACTCTTTGTATTATGTTAATGATAATTTCTTCGAACCGACTTGAAGAATTATCTAAGATCTATTTATGAATATTTAAACAACTGTACGGCTGGCGAAATTTGAAAAAGAAACGAAAAGCACGTCAGAAACAGAACAGAAATCTTGACAGCTTCAAGATGNAAAGAAAATGAACAGAAGAAAAAATAATTCGCAACTAAAAAACGGTCATGAATTAGGAAAAAAGCGAGACTAAGCGGACGAGTTATAAAAAATCTTCATGTATTTTGTGATTTTTGCATAAAAAGATGAAATTTGTCCCAAGAAAATGAACAGAAGAAACAATAAATCGCACTAAAAACGGTCAAGAAATAGGCAAAAAGCGAGGACAAGCGGACGATTATGAAAAATCTTCATGTATTTTGTGATTTTTCCATAAAAAGATGCAATTTGTCCCAAGAAAATGAACAGAAGAAAAAATAAATCGCAACTAAAAAAATGGGACTCTTAAAAAAAAGAAAGAAAAGAAAATGAGAGGTGGACAGCGAAAACGCCTAGTTATGGAGATAGGTAGTTTACAAAAAGATTGATCATCTTATTGTCTTTACATTGGAAAAAAAAACCTCTTAAGCTGATAATACCCAAAATAAAAATTTCGAAATAATAATTACAAAGTAACAAATGCTATTATTTGAATGGGCCGAAAAAAATCGATGAATAGATAAATTCTTACATTAGCTGAGATTTTATATGTACGAAATTTGGGTTAGTATGTGACAAAGGCAGGTGTTTTTTGGCCGCCAAGGACGACTTCTCTTCTTCCTCTCCCTTGTCATTTCCCTTTCTAGACTTTTCTTATTTTTCCGACTTGATGATCGCCACTTCTCATCTTTTTTTTTGGCTAGTGATTTTTAGCGATCACCTGCCACGGGAGAAAAAATCTTCCATCTCCAGCTTGAACCTTTTATCTGAACCCCTTGCGTGATACACTGACATTCGGTGATTTGTCTTGTCTGATAATCACCGTCAGATGTGATGTCTTATTCATCCGTATGCATAATTGCTACGTTGACTTTATCAAGTTATCATGTCCTATATACAACCTTATGCAAAAACATGTTGACAAATGAGAATTATCAAATGGTTAGCGTGAAATCTGGAAAAATAAAAGAAGGACTTTTGGAGCAATTAAGTGGGTGATCGGGAAATGTGTAAATATATGAGCAAGAACTTTTGGATTATTTAGTAGGCAGTTGACCAATTTCCTATGGAAATTGAAAATACACATTTGGACAAATTAGTAATTCGTGGGGATTGAACTTCTGGAACTATTTAATAACAGGTTGGCCAAGATTCTATGAAGATTAATTAAGGACTTTGGAGCGATTAGCAATTGGTAGACCAGAAATCAGTAAAAATTTTGGAAGAACATTTCGAGCTATCTACTATCTGTCTGATCAGAAAATCTGTACAGATGGAAGGAAGAACTTTTTGGAATAATTTATCATGATTGTTTGACCAAATTCTTATAAAAATTGAGGACGCACTTTTGGGTGAGTTAGGGATTTGTTAGTGAAAAACCTTTGGAACTATCAAGTGACAGAACGGCCAGAATTCTATGTCGAGGAGAAAAGAACTTTTGGAGAAGTTTAGCGATGAGGATGCACTTTTGGATAAATTAATAATTCATTGGAGAAATTTAGCGATTGGTTGACCAAAATCTTACGAAAATTGAGGATGAATTTTTGGTGTAATTAGTAATTCGTTGGGGAAGAACTTTCCGAGTTATCTAGTACTAGGATGGACAGATTTCTATGAAGACGGGGAAGAACCTTTGGAGGAATTTAGTGATTAGCAAATTATTATTACAATTGAACGCAGTTTTGGAGCAATTAATATAACATAGGGAAAGATTATTCCGAATTATAAAAATTGAGGATGCACTTTTGATTAATTAGTAATATTTAAAGAACTTTGAGAGATATTTTTTGATAGGTTGACCAAATTCTTGCGAAAATTGAGGATACACTTTTGGAGAAATTAGTTTATCATAGAGGAAAAACTTTTATAATTATCTACTAACAAGTTGGTCGCAATTCTGTGAAGTTTGTGGAAGAACTTGTGGAACAATTTACTGATTTGTTGACCAAATTCTTATGAAAATTGAGGATGCACTTTTGATTAATTAATAGTGGATTAGTGGATGATTGAAAAATGTGTAAAGTTGGGAATAAGAACTTTTGTAGCAATTTAGTGATTGATTGACCAAACTCTTACAAAAATCGAGGATGCGCTTTTGGATAAATTAGTGTCTCTTGGGGAAGAACTTTTGGAGTATCTAGTAAGGTTGGACAGAATTCTGTGAAGTTTGTGGAAGAACATGTGGAACAATTTACTGGTTTGTTGACCAAATTCTTATGAAAATTGAGGATGCACTTTTGATTAATTAATAGTGGATTAGTGGATGATTGAAAAATGTGTAAAGTTGGGAATAAGAACTTTTGTAGCAATTTAGTGATTGATTGACCAAACTCTTACAAAAATCGAGGATGCGCTTTTGGATAAATTAGTGAATCTTTGGGGAAGAACTTTTGGAGTATCTAGTAAGGTTGGACCGAATTCTGTGAAGTTTGTGGAAGAACATGTAGAACAATTTACTGGTTTGTTGATCAAATTCTTATGAAAATTGACGATGCACTTTTGATTAATTAGTAGTGGATTATTGAAAAATGTGTAAAGTTGGGAATAAGAACTTTTGTAGCAATTTAGTGATTGATTGACCAAACTCTTACAAAAATTGAGGATGCGCTTTTGGATAAATTAGTAACGCTTTGGAGAAGAAATGTTTGAGGTTCTAGTAACAGTTTGGACAGAATTATGAGAAGTTAGGTGAGAACTTGTGGAACAATTTACTGATTGGAAGACCAAATTCTTATGAAAATTGAAGATGCACATTTGGATAAATTAGTACTTTTTGGACAAGAACTTCGAGAAAAATTAAGAACGTTTGGAACGATTCATAATTGGATGGTCAGGATTCTTTTACGATTCAGGAAGAACTTTAAGAGCTATTAGTAATAGTGGCCAATAATTTTGTGATGATGAAAGTAGAACATTGCGAACTATGAGTATTAGTAATTTATAAGCTTAAGTCTGTGAGTATTGATAGGGGAATTTTGTAGTTATTAGAGCCCAATTGACTACACTTTTGACAAAATTAAAGAAGTGTACTTGGAGAAATTTGAGATCAGTCTGGTTAGTGAATAGCTATGAAGGCTTAAAAAAATAGTTTATAAGAAGGACGATTTTTCTCCCTTTTTTGAAAATACTTAAACAAGAATTTGGCCATGTGTGGGCAGGGATCGTGGGCGAGGTTACTTCAACTCATCAAAGGACTGATTAGAAATGGGATTCATCAGCTCCACCAGTCAATATATTTTTCACGGTCGTAGGCCAAAATATTTTCGTGCTTTATTTTGAAGAGAAAATATGTTTGTCCAGATGTTATTTGACCATTTGGCACAAAACAGGCTTGCCTGAGGGTGTTTATTAAAAGAATTCATTTACTGAAAACTGTTTTAACGCCAGGTTTGTTCTTTAATGTTGTACAAGAAAAATGCGAGTCAAGGCTTAGCAGGATTTTTGTTTTCATTGCCAGGACGTCTGTAGGTAAATGTTTAGTCATTTCGAAACCGGGGCGATATTTCACTTGAAAATAAGCCATTTATCACGAAATAGGAGGGCGACACACGAGGTACAAATGGAAACGTTAACCGGCAGGAAACGGTGATTAACGGACCGGCCGACACAATTAACACTCGTTTGCTAAACTTCCTCCGAAAACATTTTCATTGACATATTTGAGGAGGACGGGCCGGTCCGTGGCGGGACAGGTGGCACTAATTGGCCGCAGGCATCTGGCCAGAGGCTCGCTGCGAAACCCTGTAAAATTGGGGCTTCCGTTTCCGACTCTCCAGATTCGTAATCGATCGCGATGTCACGACGTGAAAATCCGTCTGGCCGAAAGCGGTTTTATTTAAATATTTGTACATCTTAAATCGTAAATAAGGTGTCAAATATAACGAAAAGCGTTCCGATCCCAGTTCCATCGATAACAATTAGTTTGTTCACTAGGATTCTGTGAAAATGAAAGGACTTGATTAGCCAAAATTCTGTAAAGATTGAGGGAGGATTTTTGAAACTAATACTAATTGATTATCCAGGATTGATGGAGAAAATTTGGAGCAATTAGTAATTATTTATCCAAAATTCTTTGAAGTTTGTGGAAAAACATTTAGATTTATTAGTAATTGGTTCATTAGAATTCTTTGAAAATGAAAGATGAGCTTTTGGAGTGATTAGTAATTGGTTGGCCAAAATTCTGTGAAGATTGAGGAAGGACTTTTGACCCTATTAGTAATTGGTTATCCAAACATGAGGAAGAACCTTTGGAGCAATTTGTAATTATTTAACCAAAAAACTATTACGATTGTCGAAGAACATTTAGAACCATGTATTATTAATTGGTTCAATAGAATTTTTGGAAAATGAATAAACAACTTTCGGAGCGATTAGTAAATCGCCAGACATCTGTGAGGATTGAAGAACATTTGGAAGGATTAATATTGGTTAGGCAAATATCTGTGAAGGATTGTGGAAGGATTTTAGGAACTGTTAGTAATTCGTTCACTAGAATTCTTCGGAAATGAAAGGAGGCCTTTTGGAGTGATTAGTAATTGGTTAGCCAAAATTCTGCGAAGATTGAGGAAGGTTGTTGGTACTATTAGTAATTGATCAGCCAAACATCTGCCAGGATTGAAGAAAAGCTTTTGAAAATCATTAATAATTGGTTAGTCAAACATCTGTGAGGATTGAGGTAAAACTTTTGGAACTGTTAAAAATTGATTGAGCAAAAATCTTTCAAGATTAACAAAAATTTATAGGAGAATTAGCATTTATTTAGCAAAATTTTTACTATGTTTGTAGAATAATGTTTGGACACATTACGATTCAATAGAATTCTTTGAAAATAAGAAAAATCTTTGTGGTAGTTACGATTAGTAATTAATTAGCCGGAATTCTGTGAATATTGTCAACGTACTTTTGGAACTATTAGTATTTGGCTAGCCAAACATTTGTGAGGATTGAGGAAGAACTTTTGGAGCGATTAGTAATTATTTAAAACAAATTTTGCAATGTATGTGGAAGAACATTTGGAACTATACATTAGCAAACAATTCATTTCAATTATTGGCTAAAATACTATAAACATGTAAGAAGAACATTAAGAACGATTAGTAGTTGGCTAGCCAAACATCTCGGAGGATTGAGATAGAACTTTTGGAACTATTAAAAATTGATTGAGCAAAAATATTTCAAGATAAACAAGAATTTATACGACAATTAGCATTTATTCAGCAAATAATTTGCTATGTCTGTGGACAAAATTTGGAACAATTCACTAGAATTATTTGAAAATAGGAGAAAAACCATAGTAGTAGTTGCGATTAGTAATTGGTTAGCCGAAATTCTGTGAATATTATGGAAGGACTTTTGGAACTATTAGTATTTGGCTAACCAAACATCCGAGAGGATCGAAGAAAATTTTTTGGAGTAGTTAGTAAATCATTGACTAAAAAAATACTGTGGACATGGAGGAAGAACATTAAAAACGATTAAGTAGTTGGCTAGCGAAACATCTGTAAGGATTGAGGAAGAACTTTTGGAGCAAATAGTACTTATTTAGCAAAAATTCCGCAATGTTTGCGGAAGAACATTTGGAACTATACATTAGTAAACAATTCACTAGAATTATTTGAAAATAGGGGAAAAACCTTAGTAGTAGTTGCGATTATTAATTGGTTAGCCGAAATTCTGTGAATTTTAAGGAAGAACTTTTGGTGATATTAGTATGTATTTGGTTAGCCAAACATCTGACAGGATCGAAGAAAAATCTTTCGGAGTAGTTGGTAAATTATTGACTAAAATACTAGGAACATGGTGGAAGAACTTTTCGAACTATTAAAATTTGGCTAGCCAAACATCTGTAAGGATTGAGGAAGAACTTTTGGAGTAGTTAGTAAATTATTGGCTAAAATGCTATGAACATGAAGGAAGAACTTTTGGAACTATACATAAGTAAACATTTCAATAGAATTCTTTGAAAATTAGAGAAAAACTTAATAGTTGTTGCGATTAGTAATTCGTTAGCCGAAATTCTGTGAATATTACGGAAGGACTTTTGGAGCTATTAGTAATTGGTTAAACAAACGTCTGTGAGGATCGAAAAAAACACTTTTGGAGTAATTAGTAAATGATTGACTAAAATACTACAGACATGGAGGAAGAATTTAAGAACGATTGATAAAAAGTTGACCTGATTTCTTAGAATGTGGGAAAGAAACGCTTGGAACAATTAGTAATTGGTTAGCGAAAATTTTGTAAAAATGAAATAAGGCCTTTTGGGCCAACTTGTTGATCTGTAAACAAGGATGTTGAACTTTTGGAGGAATTAGTTATCGTTTGATTAAAAATCTGCGAACATGGAGGACGGGCCTTTAGATCAATTGGAAATTGGGCGATCATAATTCAGTGAAGATAAAAAAAGAAGCTTTTGAAGCTATTAGTAGTAGGTTGTCTAGAATTATGAAGATTTCGGCCCCAGGGCGGTTTTTAGCGAGTCCTATTTTAAATATTTGAATATCCAATCTGCGATAAATAACATTCGCCGGTTTCCGAATGTGCCGTAAAGCATTCCACGCCTTCAATTTCCATAGTTAATCTATGATGATAGGGGGGTCGGGTCCATGTGGTCTTAAACGTTCGCGATCATTTGAAAATGAGACAGTTCGAAACTTCAGCCCGGGAATTAACAACGAAGGGTCTTTTCATTGAAGTCGGGCAGGTGTCCGGCTTTTATGAGTTCCATTTGCATAACAGATTTTAATCCACCCTAGCATAAACGCCCTCGCATTCGGCCCTACACTTTCCCACAGACCGAGTCAGGGAGAGATCAACAGTTGGCGAACAAAACGTTTCATTATTAGAATCTCTACGACCGATGGAAAGGAAGTCACAAACTCATCATCAATTCTGGACGAGTCGCGTCCGGATGAAGAGGCGTGAATTCCTAACAGGCAGGACGTCCTATTTTGCCTAAATATTTCTTTTTGACAATCTGGTAGAATTTCCTATCCTTGTGGGGACTTTTATCTTCTTCTCCTTTTATCTTACTGATACCACATCTGCAGGAATTTTCTCCCTTTAGTCTTCTGCCAAAGAGATATCTTATCTGAAATGGCCATTTATCCTTATTGTATTTTGCCACACTGCCTTTCCTTTTCCTCTGACCTCTTAAAGAGTTATTTGTACGCGGGGAATAAATAATATTTCATTTTGTGTGGGTTTTTATGAGACTTTCTCGTCACACGGCTTCTGAGGGATTTACGATCGATATTAAATTTATTCATTTACGTCACGTGAGGATCGCAGTCACGATAGCTCATGTGGTAGAGCAGCGGCGTTTTAGCCAGAGGGCGTGGGTTCGAATCCCGCTCGTGTCACTGACTTTTTTATCTCAACCAAGACTTTACAAGGAAAGAATAATTAACTGAAAGATTAAATTTATTAATTAATCTTTACGTAAGGTCTTGGTTGAGATAAAAAAGTCAGTGTCACGAGCGGGATTCGAACCCACGATCTTGGTGTCCGAGTGGATGAAGTCACGATAGATCACGTGATAGAGCAGCGGCGTATTTAGCCGAAGGTCGTGAGTTCGAATCCCGCTCATGACACTGACTTTTTTATCTCAACTAAGACCTTACATGGAAAGAATAATTAACTGAAAGATTAAATTTGTTAATTAATCTTTACGTAAGGTCTTGGTTGAGATAAAAAAGTCAGTGTCACGAGCTGGATTCGAACCCACGATCTTGGTGTCCGAGTGGATGAAGTCACGATAGATCACGTGGTAGAGCAGCGGCGTATTAAGCCGAAGGTCGTGGGTTCGAATCCCGCTCATGACACTGACTTTTGTATCTCAACCAACACCTTAGATGGAAAGAATAATTAATTGTAAGATTAAATTGATTAATTAATTTTCACGTAAGGATTGGTTGAGATAAAAAAGTCAGTGTCACAAGGGGGATTCGAACCCACGACCTTCGGCTTGATACGCCACTACTCTACTACTTGAGCTATCGTGACTCGATCAACTCGGATACTAACTTCCAATCTCAACCCCCTTTAATTGAAAAAAGGTTATTCGGTCAATCGGACCACGAACTCTAATTGATTAAATTTATTGTTGTAAACCAAAAAAAATGTCTAAAACCGCCCAACTTTCCTGTAAATGTGCCAGTGTTTATAAAACCGACATGCGTATTAGGGGAAACGCGTGAAGGGGTCGTTTATGCTATTTGGACAGGCGACACTCCGGAAAAAGGCCCATTTTTCACACGGCACCTGTTTGGGTTTAGGGAGCCGTCAGAAATCAATTAGAAGGTAGAGAAATTATTCAGGAGGCTTATTGTCGAGGGAGTCGTCCCTGGCGCCGGGGATCCGCCGGGGGTCGACAGGTAAAGCCCACCTTTACGACCGTGGACAATTTGTCCGCGTACCATTGAGGACGACCCGGAGGGCGAACCCTTCTTACCTTCGGGTGATAATCTCCTTGGCGACACAAGTTAACGGCCTGTGACAATACCGTCTCAACTTGCGGACACACGTGCATGATAAGTCGGAGGTAAAAATCCTACTTTTTTAAACAATTCGTACTGTTTATAGTTTTAACGTAACGAATCGGGCGGTTTTTGAAAACAGGCAAAGTATATTAGGCAAAAAGAGTAAGGTAAAAGTTACAAGTTCAACTCCCAAAATCAAAGAAGCACAAACCAGGCTAAAAAGATCCGCCCAGCCTCGCTGCAAAATCCACCAATATCAAAAACTAGTTCTATCACAGAAAAAAGGTAATAATTACATAAAAATCTAAGAGACAAACCAAGGAGAAGTCGAGTAGATATGACAAACATTCATCTTGATGTATTTTTTGACTTCTATAAGGAAAATTTATTTTTTTTCTTAAATATCATTTTATTTTATTTCTGTTTTATTACTTGTTTATCATCTTTGGTCCGCCATTTTTCGCTATTTGCTTGGATAACGAACTCAAAAACCTTCATTTCTTCTAAGAAAGTGATTGTTGGAGGATAGTATTCAATCTGGGATAGTGCAATTAAAATTCGTGATTTTAAAAACCTGACGGTCAAAGCGAGAAGAAGGGGACCAGATTTGGCCAAAATCCCAAAAGATCTTAAGGAACTTTGTTTAATGAAGGAACTTTGTTTAGGAATTTTGTTTTGTTGTATAATTTCGGTTAAAACTTACGATTTTCAATATTGGATTTTTTCTAAATATGGGTTTATTCCCGCAATTAATTTGTTCTTGTGAGTTGCATGTTATTTGTTATTTCTGGTCCGCCTTGTTTCGCTATTTGCTTTGTCAACGCACTCAAAAATCATCATTTCCACTAAGAAAATGAATATATTCAAAATTTAATGGTCAAAGCGAGTAGAAGCGAACCAGATTTGGCCAAAATCCCAAAAGATCTTAAGGAACATTGTTTAATGAAGGAACTTTGTTTAGGAATTTTGTTTTGTTGTATAATTTCGGTTAAAACTTACGATTTTCAATATTAGATTTTTTCTAAATATGGGTTTATTCCTGCAATTAATTTGTTCTTGTGAGTTGCATGTTATTTGTTATTTCTGGTCCGCCTTGTTTCGCTATTTGCTTGGTCAACGCACTCAAAAATCATCATTTCCACTAAGAAAACGAATATATTCAAAATTTAATGGTCAAAGCGAGTAGAAGCGGACCGGATTGGACAAAAATCCCATCAGATACTAAAAAAGTTTCAATCCAGGATGGTGCAATTAAAATTCGAGATTTTCAATATTGGATTTGTTCTATTTGTGCGTTTATTTCTGCAATTAGTTTGTCCTTGAGTGTTGCACGTTATTTGTCATTTCTGGTCCGTGTTGTTTCGCTAATTGCTTGGTCAAACCACCCAAAAACCACATTTCATTTCACAAATGCGATCATGTTTAAAAACTGGCGGTCAAAGCCAGTAGAAGCGGTCCAGATTGGACAAAAATCCCATCAGATATTAAAAAAGTTTCAATCCAGTATAGTGCAATTAAAATTCGTCGTTTTCGATATTGGATTTGTTCTAATTTTGAGTTTATTTCTGCAATTAATTTGTCCTTGTGTGTTCATGTTATTGTTTCTGGTTCGCCGGGTTTCGCTATTTGCTTGGTCAAACCACTCAAAAACCCTATTTCATTTTAGAAATGCGATTATGTTTAAAACCTGACGGTCAAAGCGGGAACAAGCGGACCAGATTTGGCCAAAATCCCATCGGATCTTAAGGAACATTTTTCCATCATACTTTCAGTTAAAAATTTCCATTTTCAATATGGGATTTGTTCCAATTGGCTATTTATTTGGTCAGAATAGACAAAAACAATAATTTTATCTACGAAATGCGATTCTATTCCAAATTTGACGGTTGAAGCGAAAAGAAGCGGGCCAGTTTTGGCCAAAATACGATCGGATCTTAAGGTACTTTCTTCTGTCATACATTCAGTTAAAACTAACGATTTTCAATACGGAATTTGTTCAAATTAGCTGTTTATTTCGTCAAATTAGAGAAAAACCATTATTTTATCTAAAAAATGTGATTATGTTTAAAACCTGACAGTCAAAGCGAGAAGAGCGGACCATATTTGGCCAAAATCCCAACGATCTTAAGAAACCTTCTTTCGTCAGACTTTCAGTTAAAACTTACGATTTTCAATATTGGATTTGTTCTAAATGTGGATTTATTTCTGCAATTAGTTTGTTCTTGTGTGTTGCATGTAATTTGTTATTTCTGGTCCGCCTTGTTTCGCTGGTTGCTCGGTCAACGCACTCATAAATCATCATTTTCACTAAGAAACCGATTATATTCAAAATCTGATGGTCAAAGCGAGTAGAAGCGGACCGAACTAAAATCTCATCTCATCACATATTCGAGATGGTGTTTTTTTACTGCTTTGTCCAGACAACTAGCGAAATCGGATGGACCAGAGATGATAAATAATTTGGAAAACACAAGGTCGAATGAAAGGCAAAATTTAAACCAGAATATGAACAAATCCTGCATAAAAAATTAAATGTTAACTGAAATATGCTAGGTTGTAAGTTTCTTAAGATTCGATGGCATTTCGGCCCAATCTGGTCCGCTTCTACTCGCTTTTACCTTCATATTTCGAATATATTATAAATCATTAATATCGACTTTTTTCATTATTATTTTTCTTATTTATTTTTTTAAAGAGGAAACAACGATCTGTGACTTTTTTGGCCAAATAAATAAAAACAAAACTAGACTGACCAGGATGCAAATAACATGTAACAAACAAGGATGAATGAATTGAAGAAATGAAGCTCCAATTGAAAAAAAAATCCTTTTTATAATCGTAAATGACTGAACTATGCTGGAATGAATGTTTCTTAAGATCTGATCGGAATTTTGTTCAATATGGTCCGCTTCTACTCGCTTTGACTGTCAGATTTTGATCCTAACGGCCTTTCTTATATTAAGTGATTGTTTTTGTCTATTTTGACCAAGCAAAGAGCCAATATGAAAAAATCAAATTTTGAAAATTTGTCCCAAAAATTCATTAAAATATCTGAAGGTCTGACGAAAGAAGATTTCTTAAGATCAAATGGGATTTTGGCCGAATCTGGTCAGCTTCTCGCTTTGATCGTCAAATTTCGAACGTAATCTCATTTCTTAAATAAAATGATAGTTTTTCTCTATTTCTACCAAATAAATAGCCAATTAGAACAAATCCCATATTGAAAATCGTAAGTTTTAACTGAAACTACGATGGAAATAAATTCCTTAAGATCCGATGGGATTTTGGCCAAATTTGGTTAAAATGATGTTTTCTCTATTTTAACCAAATAAGTAGCCAATTTGAAAAAAATCCCATATTGAAAATCGAAATTTTTAACTGAAAGTCTGACGAAAGAAGGTTTCTTAAGATCCAATGGGATTTTGGCCAAATCTGGTCCGCTTCTTCTCGCTTTGACCGTCAGGTTTTAAACATAATCACATTTCTTAGATAAAATAATGTTTGGTCTCTAATTTGACCAAATAAATAGCTAATTTGAACAAATTCCATATTGAAAATCGTAAGTTTTAACTGAAACTACGACGGCAGAAAGTTTCTTAAGATCTGTTGGGATTTTGGCCAAATCTGGTCCGCTTCTTCTCGCTTTGACCGTCAAATTCCGATTATAATCGCATTTCATAGATAAAATTATGACCTTTCTTTATTTTGACCAAATAAGTACCCAATTTGAACAAATCCCACATTGAAAATTGTTAGTTTTAACTGAAACTACGACGGAGGAAAGTTCCTTAAGATCCGATGGGATTTTGGCCAAATTTGGTTAAGATGATGTTTTCTCTTTTTTAACCAAATAAGTAGCCAATTTGAACAAATCCCATATTGAAAATCGAAATTTTTAACTGAAAGTCTGACGAAAGAAGGTTTCTTAAGGATCTTCCGATGGGATTTTGGCCAAATCTGGTCCGCTTCTTCTTGCTTTGACCGTCAAATTTCGAACATAATCGCATTTCTTCTATAAAATGATGGTTTTTCTCTATTTGACCAAATAAATAGCCAATTTGAACAAATTCCATATTGAAAATAGAAACTTTTAACTGAAACTACGACGGAAATAAATTCCTTAAGATCCGATGGGATTTTGGCCAAATCTGGTCCGCTTCTTCTCGCTTTGACCGTCAAATTTTTTATTTTTTGTTAAAATTGTTTTTCCTCCTGGATTAAGATTATTTCCTTAAGCTAATTTTGAAAGATTATAATTACATTGTATTATTTGTTCTATTTGATAATCAATAATGATTTGCATATATCATGAAGGGGTGAAAGAAGATAAGCGGATTTTGGATATGTACTACCAGTTATTCGCTTCACAATTATCTCGTGTAGATCAGGCTTTTTTAAATCTGAATTTGGAAAAAATGTTGTAGGCGTTAAGAAAAAAAAAATAGAGATTTTAAAAGAGACCAAACGTAAAAATTCCCCTAAGATGTTTTATCCCATCGGAAAAGGGGGAGAGACGGAATAAAACGGCCACGTGAAAGGAGCACACGTGTGTCTCCCATTGTCGGTGCACAATGACTTTTGCTTCTTTGTGCCCGGGGAAACCGGTGAAAAATTCGGCCGTCATCTGGGCCGGCGGTTGTGCTCTCGGCCCCGGGGGCCACGTGTGCTCGCTCGCTCGTTCTCTCTCTCTTTCTCCTTAGCCAAAACACATGCGAAGCAACGCTGCCACAGATGTCTGGGGAAAAGCTCTCCTTCCCACGACTCTCTGGACAACGTGTTCAACATAAGGGGGGCAGGCCCGGCCAAAAACCTGGCCCGCTTTTTGGATCCAGGAACGGATTTTTCGGCAAAAAGGCCGAAGGAAGAAGCGCCGAAATTCCGTGTTGGCCCAAGATCTGAGAAACACAAGCCTAGTGAGAGAGGCCCAATGTTCAAAACACAAGTCTGCCCACCCTCGCTGATATTTCTGCAATATCAAAAACTCAACCTACCACTGACAAAAACCATAACTTCGGTCCGGCCAGTTTCGCTGTTTACTTCATAAGGCAGACAAAAATCTTTATTTCTTCTAAGAAAGGCGGTTAACTTACGTATGACGGTCAAAACGAGGAGAAACACTAAATTTTGATCAAATTCCCATCACATCTTTAGTAACTCTCAATCCAGCAGAATTTGAATGATCGATTTTTTTCCAATTGTGGCTCAATTTCCGCAATTCGTTCCTCCTTGGGTGTTATCATCTTTGGATTGTGTTCGAAATTATTATATTATTTCTCCGATTTACCGTCAATTTTACTTGAAATCGGTCAAATTATAACAAAATCATTGTTTAAATAATCCTTTAAAATTTTGTCCAAATCGCTTAAGGATAAGATGAAACTTCAAATTTTTGGGCGCCCCTCCACAATTTTAATTTTTTATATCTCTCAGTCTAGTTATAAAATTGTCACGAAACCTTGCCCAATTTATATACAAAATGTTCAAATTTTTATTCAGTGGTAAAACCGAACTTTTCACCAGCCAACCAACTTGTAAAAAAATTTTTTAAAAATATTTTTGTCTAATCGCTTTTCTTGATGCAATGACAAGTTGATCCTTGTACTGTATAATCAAAGTTTTGTCTAATATTCGGGTAATCTTTGTATAAAAAAAATGATCTAAACATAGCAATATCTTTTTTTACTCGATTTCACTTTCATACGGGTTTAGGCGCGGAATTCGGTCGAAAGAGTTAAAGGGTTCCTCAAAGGATGGATCCGCCCGGCTTCGCTCGTTTAAAGTACCTTTCAGGACACCAGCTGGCCCGGTTTACATGTGTTGACCAGCCGGGACTTAAGGGCCGTATCTGGGTTAGAGTCGTCCAGTGTTTTACGGATTTGCCGATCCCTTTCTTCCACGTGGGACGGATTAACAGGATGGAATTATCCAGCCGTCCTGGGATTAACGGTTCGCCCGATAAGGGAAGAAAATGGAAACAATCCGGAAAGGATCTGCACGTGTTTGCTGTTCTATTCTCCCAATGGAAAACCTTTAATAAAAACTATATTTTTTTTAACATAAAAGTTTGATTTATTAAATCCATTAAATTTCGTGGTCCGATTGACCGAATATTGGTTGAGATAAAAAAGCCAGTGTCAGGAGCGGGATTCGAACCCACGACCTTCGGCTTGATCATATTGTTGTTCCCATTTCATCGTGACATTCACGAGTTCGAGAGTTAATATTTTTGTACTTCTTTGCATGTTAAGCCATGCAAAAATAAAATTAACTTATCATTGTTATTTATACACAACATATTAAAGTTTTCAATAATAGAACAATAATGGTAAAACGTTATTGTTTTTTAAGCAATGTAGGGTATTTATTAGCTGAGCCGAGTGACAATTTCTACATGGAAAATCCATAACAAATTTGTTATTTTGCATTGTGACTATTCTGAATCTGTTTCTCGGTTTTCCCTTCCTTGTCCGTGTTTCCCATGGAGCCCGGGGTCCTCAGTGCGTCGCAGATGCCGTGTGGAAATCCGATAAAACATCTGTCAAAAGGCCGGCAGGGTTTTTGAATAAGAAGGCAGAGGGTTGGACGGGGCTGTTGCGCGCCTATGAGAATTCAGCGCAGGTGACCCTGTTCGCAACACCCCTTTCTTCACCCGGACTGGCGCAACCCCTTTTGGATAGTCTCGTGAGACCCGGAGGTCCAGGTGGCCAGCTGAGACCTCAATCTTACAATAAAACAAAAAAAACAAAAAAACCCAGAATCGTCGCAATTTGGAAAGAAATTCAAAATCTTGAATAAAATCAAATTAAATGTAGATAAAAAAGCAGCCCAACCTTTGTTAGATAATCGATGGTCACGAAACACTGGAAAAACACAAAATTTTATTGCTTCTAAACAAAACCCATCTAAACGTTGATAACATGGATAAACACAAAGAACCTGGCAAAAACAAGCAAACTTCTTTATATAATCTTTCGATGAGATAATCAGCTCCATACGTTATTTAAAACCTGTCCGGATCATTTGAAACCGATTGCTGACGAAGGGACAGTTGTCCAAAAATAAAATGTGATTTTGAAAGTAATCCCATTGTAATGCTGCACCGAGCATTTTTTTTAGATGATATAATATCATGAAACCTTCAAAATACGCCCGAGAACTAGTGTACCGAAAAAACACAATCCCAAACCATATCTAACCATCCCTAACCATCGTTAACTACATTTAACCATCCTTAACCACCTCGAACCATCATTAACTACTTTTAGCCATCCTTAACCACCTCTAACCATCATTAACTACTTTTAACCATCCTTAACCACCTCTAACCATCGTTAACTACTTTTAACCACCTCTAACCATCATTAACTACTTTTAGCCATCCTTAACCACCTCTAACCATCGTTAACTACTTTTAACCATCCTTAACCACCTCTAACCATCCCAAACCAATTCTAACCATTCGGTTGTAGAACTTATTTTATGCCACTTTTACTTACTATTTATTATACCCCCGCACTCGTCTTCCATCGGGCATAACTCAGAAATGGTCGATCCGATCAAAATTTTCCTCTCAGTAAAAATGGCTTAAAATAAACTAGAGAATCGAATCGTATAATAAAAATATAAATAATTATTTAAAATTACGAAGTTAGTGTCATTTCCCAGCTAGATGAGAAAGTTACGTTAAATCTGTAATCTCGCCCGGTTCCTAGGCAAACTTAACTTGGGGTTTGAATAAAAAATGTACCCTGTATAAAAAGCGATTTGGCGGATAGGATATAATGTGAAATTTAGATGGCATATCGATCTAGATTTGTTCTAGATTTGTTAGCACCGCTAACAAACAGTGTATAATATTGTAATAATTATATTGATTATGTGTATTAATTATTTTTGTATAATTAAAGTGTAATGTACAAGATTTGTAGTATCCAGTAGGGGAAAATGTATTCAGTACAAAAAAGTAATTTGGTGGATAGAATGTAATGTGAAATTTAGATTGCATATCGATCTAGAAGGCACCGCTAAAAAAAACTATATTATTGTAATAATTGTATTGATTATGTGTATTAATTATTATTGTATAATTAAAGTGTAACGAACAAGGTTTGTAGTATTCAGTAGGGAAAAATGTATTCATTACAAAAAACTGATTTGGTGGATAGAATGTAATGTGAAATTTAGATGGCACATCGATCTAGAAGGCACCGCTAAAAAAAACTATAATATTGTAATAATTATATTGATTATGTGTATTAATTATTATTGTATAATTAAAGTGTAACGAACAAGGTTTGTAGTATTCAGTAGGGAAAAATGTATTCATTACAAAAAACTGATTTGGTGGATAGAATGTAATGTGAAATTTAGATGGCACATCGATCTAGAAGGCACCGCTAAAAAACAGAGTAAAATATTATAATAATTATATAGATTATGTGTATTAATTATCATTGTATGTTAAAGTGTAATGACCAACAAGGTTTGTAGGATTCAGAAAAAAAATGGATTCATTTGAAAAAAGTGATTTGGTGGATAAAATGTAATGTGAAATTTAGATCACATATTGATCTAGAAGGCACCGCTAAAAAACACTGTATATTATTATAATAATTGTATTGATCATGTGCATTGATTATCATTGTATATTAAAGTGTAATGAATTAAGGTTTGTAGGATTTTCAGGAGCAAAAATGATGTGGCGTATAGGATACATCGTGAAATTTAGATGGCATATCGATCTAGAAGGCACAAGTGACATACTTAATGTGTATTAATTAAAATTGTATATCAAGGTGTAGTGTATAATTATGTACGGGTAATAACATGCCTTAGATGATTAGTTATGATTTGATGGACGAAAATAAGCAGATCAGTGTGAACAGTTTTTATTAAATCGGCCTGGTCGATTCGTTAAACCTTATACTGCTAAATGTCATTTGATTTTGTCAATATTTATAGTTTTTGTCCTGATTTTGAAAAACTGTTGATTCTTGTTTAAATTTTCGATAGCTGAAATCCATAACCCGATTGAATTTGACGGCAAATCGTCTCGTTTCCGCGGCCAACGAATGTTTACCAGGCGTAGGTCAAGACTGGTTTTCGTGTGTGGGAACTGATTTTTTTCCAGTCCCACCGTCGTGATTCGCAGGTGTTCATTTCGACTGTTCCAAGGGGGGTTTACGATCGACGGGGAGGACGCGGCCGTGGGAAAACCGAAACCGTGAATGGACGTCCATGCCCGGAAAGGAGGGGACGATGCCGGAGTGGGGCTCCACCGGTGGAAGGGAGTATATAAGCCCCGGGACGTCGAGAGAAGGGATCAGTCGTCACAACGCGATCAGTTCTCTCAGTGTGATAAATATAAAATAATGAAGTCGCAGTGCAGTGTAAGTGGACGAGTGTCGAAGAGGGACCTGGAAAACGAGGAGATCCAGGTGTACCTCTCAAAGCTCAAAGAGCTTGTACCATTCATGCCCAAGAACAGGAAACTATCCAAGCTGGAAGTCATACAATACGTCATCGACTACATCTGCGACCTCCAGGACGCACTGGAAGGTCCCGGACTTCAAGCCGTCATCAGAGGATCACCTGGACATTCTCCGATCAGGCAGCCTCTCGGTGTTTTAGCACCGAACACCCTCGTCACCCCGACCTCATGCTCAACGCAAGAAGCCACCTCCGTAAGTCAAACATATTTCACCACAAACCAAACCCCAAATTCTCAAAAAAACTTTTTATTTATTTTTTGTTCTTAAAAAAAATTCTTACCCCATATTTTCTATTTTATTTACAGGTTCCCGCCTTCATTGAGAAACCGTCCCCACCGGATACAAGACCAGTATCAGTCTAAAAACGTTTTAACTTTTACCTCGAGGTGTTATCCCTCTTTTCGTCTGTGATTATTTTTTTTCCCCTTGAAGAAAATCTTGTCTTGTTCAAAGAAAGAGAGAAAAAGAGAGAAAAAACAAAACAAAAAGACTTTTCTTTTGATATAATATATAAATAAATTTAGCAAAGAGGAAAAATACTTATATATGTATAAAAGAAAATGCTTAAAAAATAAGAAAAATATTGTAAATTATGTAAATTTTATATAACCGACTAATATATTATTGTGACCCCCACCAGAGAAACCCAAGTCGCACTGGTGTAAATTTTTTTCCTTTCTGTGGATAGGCTTTTGTAAATGTCTCCCCTCTGTTCTTTTGCATATAATTTTTTGAATATTTATAAGGGAATTTGAATTGTGTACATAGGAAATTATTATTGTGAGACGGTTAAGAAAAGAAAAAAAATTAAAAGAGAAAAAAAACATATTGAAAATCTTGTTTTTTTGCATTTTATTTTTTAAATACCCCATATAAACCTAAGGTAAGAATTTGACGATTAAAAACAAAATCGTCCTTATCTATTATTTTAATTTAAAAAAAGGTAAGTTTCTTTTATTTTATAAATCTCAGAAAATCAATTTTATTGGAGGAAAGCGTGAAACCCCCCCAGGCGTTTTCACTGGTTCCTATTTTTAGTGACGGGCACATCAAATGTGTCATTTTTGTGGTGAAAAATCGTTTTCGGTATGTAGTTTTTTTTTTGCAAGCGAGCAAGGCCGGAAATACAAGACTGTCCTCGGGTTTTTACGTAAGATAAACGACCAACCGGACAAAAAAATTAAAACAAAAACAATAACAGTTCTAAATAGAAAAGAATAATAGGCCTTTGTGTGTACAATTGTGAATAGCACGAGCCGAAAGGTTTCCGGGAAAAAATCCCAACACGTGCAAGATATCGACGTTTTGACATGCTGACTAAAAAAAGCTCATTTAATGAAAAACTGCATTGAAAAGAATAAAAAAAAACTATTTTGTTACTATTGAGAATAGAACCGGCTGAACGTTTTTTAAGTCACAATAACAAAAAAATATATCACCGTACATTAATATGTTGTTTTTTTTTTTTTTTTTTTACAACAATATTGTCGAGGTGTGAAAGTTGTTTTTGCTTGAATCGACCAGTGATTTTTTTATTATGATTTTATTATTAACCTAAAAAAGTGGCATTTAATTATTATGTTTCGTTTATCAGGTGGTTAGATAAGAAAACAAAAACATGTACATACGTTGATACACATACAGATATGCATACAAAAGGGATGAATATAAAAAAGTATCAATGTTTTTTTTTCTATCCAACTTACTTTTTATATTTCTGTCTATTTATCTATTCGAATTTACTAAAATAGTCCACGACTAATCCAATTATTGTAGAATTAGAATAGGCAACGACGTGCCACTTTGGTTATTTTCTTGAAGCTATTATCACAATCTAAAAGCTATAATAATTCATGAACCATTCGACAAAATACTTGTTATTTTGTCGATTAAATGGTACAAAAACATTCCTATTTTTTTTCGACAGAAACGCGACATTGATATATTTTTAGAGGTGATTTTTTTTATATTGAGCTTTCTTGAATAACCTGATTTTTTTCGTTTTCCACGGCCCATTTCTAAGATCTGTCTGAACAACTACAAATCCTCCTAAAAACAAAAATAAGTTTTAAGATCTTGACTGTTCCAGAATCCGCCTCTCTTAACTATTTTCTTCAAGTCCACGGAGAATAAAAAAAAGTTAAATTCTCTACTGTTAACTTCTTTAATATTTCGCGGTTTTTATTGTCTATTTTGCTATTGCTGCCAGAACAAAAATAATTTTTTCAGTTCTTAAATGTTCCAGAATCCGACAAGCCTTTGTTTATTCTGCCAGGCTCCCGAAAACGAAGGAAGTTTTAAGTTCTGCTCCAGGGTCAATATTTTCTCGTAATTTATTCTGTTAAGGCTATGAAAAGTTTTTTTTAAGTTCTTGGCTGTTCCATAATCCGTTTAATTTTTGTTTATTCTGCAAGATCTCGGAAAACAATTTTTTCTACGTTCTTGCTCCAGGGTGAGTCACTATTTTCGATTAATATTCAGAAACAAAGTCATCCACTTAAGACCGTTTATTTATTTTTTATTCCTCAAAAAAATAGTTTTAAGTTCTTCATTATTTCATAACTCACCTGATATTTCTATCGTCTACTAGGTCTGGGAATGCAAAGGGAGCTTTAAGTTCCTTTCTGTTCCAGGGTCTATTTTCTTGTTTGTTACTACGAAAACGAAGGATGTTTTAAGTTCTTCAATATTGCACAATCCTTTTTCAGACATTAGATGAATTCTGAAACAGTAAAAACCTTAAAACTTTCTTTCTTTTGAGAGGTCCAGCTAAATAACAAACATTAGACGGATTCTGAAACAGTAAAGAACTTAAATCCCCCGGAGGAATAGCAAAATCAATAAAGAACTTAAAACTTCCTTTGTTTCAGAGGTCTAGCTAAATAAAGAAATATCAGACAGATTCTGAAACAGTAAAGGACTTAAATGCCCCCCCCCCCTGGAGGAATATCAAATTAAATACAGATCTTGAAACAATAAAGAACTTAAAACTGAAAACCTTTGTTTTCGGGGATATAGCTAAATAAACAAATAGATTTTTTTACAAATCGCAAAATAAACAAATATCTTGAAACAGTCAAGAACTTAAAACTTAAAAGTTATTTATGTTTTTGGGGGAATACCAAAATAAATAAAAACCTTGTAACAATAAAGAATTTAAAACTTATTTGTTTTCTCTCTTGGAGAATTACCAGAATAGGCGAAGTTTGAGTTTTAAGTTCTTTATTGTTTCAGGGTCTGTATTTTCTTGTTGTTTGTTGCTACGAAAACGAAGGATGTTTTAAGTTCTTCAATGTGCAAGAATCCTTCTAATTTCAATTAATTAACATTTTTATGTAAGGTTTTGATTGAAATGAAAAAGCTAGTGTCACGTGCGGGATTCGAACCCACGACTTTCGGCTCAATACGCCGCTGCTGTAATCACTTGAGCTACCGTGACAATTGATCCGAAGGTCGTGGGTTCGAATCCCGCCCGTGACACTAACTATTTCATTTCAACAAAACCTTACATAAAAATGTTAATTAATTGAAATAAGTAATTTTGTCAATCAGACCACTAAAAATAATGGAATTCTTTTAATATTTATCTATTCTGCAAGTCCCCTAAAATAAATCACATTTTAAATTCTTCACTGTTTCAGAATCCGTCCAATCTTTGTTTATCCTGCGAATCCTAGGAAAAAAAGTTTTAAGTTCATTTCTGCTTCAGGATCATTGTTTATTTTGCTAATAATTTAATAAAAAACACGAAGTTTTAAGTTCTTTAATAGTCCAAAGTCTGCTTAATGTTTGTTTATTGTTCTAGTCCTACGAAAACAAAGTATGTTTATTCTAATTGACCTTCAAAAAGAAAGGATTTAAGTTCTTTATTGTTCCAGTATCATTGTAAACTTAGTTTATTCTGGTAATATCCCACGATAGAAAAAGTAGGAATTTTTAAGTTCTTTACTGTTTAAAAAGTCAAGATCTTTACTTATCTTACTATTCCTTTGAAAACAAAAATAACTTTTAAGTTCATTACAATTTTCTTACCCTCCAAGGGTCCATATTTTAGTCTTGTTTATTTGCATAGAGCCTGACAAACGTGAAATTTTAAGTTCTGGACTGCATCAGGGTCATTGATTATTTTGCTAATATTTCGAGATAAAAAAACGAAGTTTTAAGTTCTTTAGTGGTCCAAAGTCTGCCTAATCTTTGCTTATTCTTCTAGTCCTCCGAAAACAAAGTTTGTAAGTTCTTGTTGTGCAAAGGACATCAAAAGAAGTTTTAAGTTCTTTAACTCCCTGGGTTCGTATTTCGAGACTTCGAAAAGAAAAGACTTAAGTTCTTTATAGTATCAGTATCATTATAACCTTCATCTATTCTGGTAAAAGCCAGGGCGGAAAAAATCGGATGTTTTAAGTTTCAAAATTAAAATCTTTATTTATTTTACTATTCCTTCGAAAACAAAAATAACTTTTAAGTTCTATACTATTTTCTTATTCTACAAGGGTCTATATTTTTGTCGTTGTTTATTTTCATAGAGCCTGACAAACATGACTTTTTAAGTTTTGGACTGTTTCAGGATCATCGTTTATTTTGCTAATACTTCAAGATAAAAAAGCACGAAGTTTTAAGTTCTTTACTATTTCAGAATCCTAGTTTAATTTGCTTATACTCTGAACACAAAGAAAATTTTCAATTTTTTATTTTTTAAAAATCCGCCTAATTTTTGTCTATTATGGTAGTGCTCTAAAAAACAAAGGACTATTAAGTTCTATACTGTTACAGAATTGTTGAATACTGTTGCTAATTGTTTTCTATTCTGCAAATACTCGGCAAAAAAGAAGGAATTTTTAAGTTCTTTATTATTTCAAGATTTTAGTTAATTTTACCGATACGTACTTCAAAAACATAGAAACGTAGTTTTAAGTTCTTCACTGTTCTACAATTTGTTTATACTTGTTAATTGTGCTAAACCTCCGAAAAGAAAGGTTGTTTTGAGTATATTCTTTTAGGCGGGAGGACGGCATATAAATAGCAAGATTATACGAACCTGAAAGTTAGTTTGACATATTTTCTTAGACAGATTTCTTTTTGTATAAGGTCTTCATATCGGAAATAAATGTTAAGTGAATATGTTCTGATTTGAGTTCAAAAGAGCAGAGAGAATGAAGTAAATACAGGACAGAACTTAAAACTTGTTATTGTTTTCTATGGTCTAGCAAAATGAACAGACCTGAAAGATTTTTTTTGGTTGTAGGTGTGAATTTTTGTGTCTAGGTTTTTACTGGTTGGAGAAAAGCGAGGACAGGCGAACCCTGGGATTGAATAGCTTTCATTTTCCTTTGTTGTTTTTAAGGAGGAGGGGAGATTTGGGAGAGTGAACAGCGAGATCGGACGGATCCCGTGTGTCATTATTACGCCAGGTCGTATATTTTTCGTATATCACCGGTCGTGAAATGATTTGTGAAAATGTAATAATAAAACCGTGTTCCTTACCATTTTGTCGACGGTGGGGAGAGCCAGGAAGACTGGGAAGGGGGCAGAGGTCTTTGGTGTCCTTCTGGACGGACGTAGCGCCGAAAAAATCACGGCAACTTTCTACCGTGCCATTGAATGGTACAGGTGTTCGTACAGTCTCGCCAGGTAGAAAATGGTCTCTGACCACACCGTCGCCCCGGCTCCATTACCATCGCTAATTCCATCCCAGACGGACTTGGACCCGACGGAAAAAAGAACAAAGTCTGTCAACGGTTATTTCACTACTTTAAATATTTGTAAACGACCACAAGAAAAACGAATCACGTAATATGTCGAAAAAGGTTTAAACAAAATCAATACATCGATTAAAATACACCTTAACAGTTGTCAAATTCGAAAGGACATACTTAAAAGAAAGCTCAAAAATAATTAGAAAGTAATGGTATGAAGATAATTACAGACCAGAAGATCCTCATTCCATAGTACAACATTGAATTTATTTAAGATAAAAAACCTAAAACGACCTTTATTTTAAGGATTTAGAGAATTAGAAAAAAATTAGACTGATTTTGGAGCACTAAAGAGCACAACTTTCTGTATTTTCCTGTATCTAGCAGAAAAAACGAATATTTAGATATAAGGTCTGAGAAAAACGAGGAAAAACAGATACTTGGTCATTTTTTAAATATTTTCTCTCTCTCGGAGTATTGGCTTAATAAACAAAAATTTTTAATCAATAATGAACTTAAAAGTTTCTTTATTGTTCTTTCTAGGCACTAAGAAATAAAAAACGATAAAATTGGGATCCGAAGAGGGTGAAGAACTTACATATTTTGTTTCCCTGGAAGAATAATCAAAGAATAGGCAGACTCTGAACAAGTAAAGAACTTAAAACTTAATTCGTTTTTTGGAGGTCTAGCTACATAACCCTCAATTTTTAGTTGAGGTAAAGAAAATATTGATTCAAAATCCAATATATAATATATATATATACCAAATATTAGATGGTTTATTAAAAAGTAAAAACCTTAAAATTTCCTTTGTTTTCGGAAGTGTAGCAGATAAACAAATATTAGGCGGATTCTAAAACAGCAACTTACTTAAATCCCCTACTGAAACAATAAAGAACTTAAAACTTTTTATTTATTTAGGAGGTCTAGCTAAATAAACAAATATTAGACGGATTCTGAAACAATAAAGAACTTAAATCCCCCAAGGAATAGCAAAATAATTAAAAATCCTGAAACAATAAAGAACTTAAAACTTTTTATTTATTTAGGAGGTCTAACTAAATAAACAAATATTAGATGCATTCTGAAACAGTAAAGAAGTTAAATCCCGCGCAAGGAACAGCAAAATAAATAAAGATTTTGAAACAATAAAGAACTTAAAACTTGTTTTTTTTTTTTTTTACGGAGGTCTACCTAAATAAACAAATTCTACACGGATTCTGAAAGAATAAAGAACTTTAATCTCCCCGCAAGGAATAGGAAAATAAATAAAGGTCTTGAAACAATAAAGAACATAAATCCCATCCCAAGAAAAAGCAAAAGAAATAAAGATCTTGAAATATTAAAGAACTTAAACCTTTCATTTGTTTTCGGAGATCTAGCTAAATAAACAAATGTCAAACGAATTCTGAAATAGTAAAGAACTTAAATCTCCAGGAGGAATGGCAAAACAAATATAGATCTTGAAGCAATAAAGAATAAAGAACTTAATCTTCATTTGTTTTCGAAGGTCTAGCTAAATAAACAAATAGATGTTTTTAGAAATAGCAAAGTAAATAAAAATCTTGAAACAATAACAAACTCAAAACTTCCTTATTTTTGGAAATATAACTAAATAAACAAATAGGTTTTTTTAGAAATAGCAAAATAAATAAAGGTCTTCAAACAGTCAAGAATTTAAAACTTACAGATTTCCAGGCTCTGTGGGAATAAACAACGATAAAATACGGACTGTTGGACGGTAAAAAACCAAATATTCTAAAATAGTAAAGAACTTAAATCCCCTCTCTCCCCGAAGGAATAGCAAAATAAATAAAGATCTTGAAACAATAAAGAACTTAAATCCCATCCCAAGGAAAAGCAAAATAAATAAAAAAATCTTGAAACAATAAAGAACTTAAAACTTCCTTTGTTTTCGGAGATCTGGCTAAATAAACAAATGTCAAACGAATTCTGAAACAGTAAAGAACTTAAATCTCCCGGAGGAATGGCAAACTAAATAAAGCTCTTGAAACAATTAAGAACTTAAAACGTCCTTTGTTTTCGGAAGTCTAGCTAAATAAACAAATAGATTTTTTTTAGAAATAGCAAAATAAATAAAGATCTTCAAACAGTCATGAATTTAAAACTTACAGATTTCCAGGCTCTGTGGGAATAAACAACGATAAAATACGGACTGTTGGACGGTAAAAAACCAAATATTTTAAAATAGTAGAGAACGTGTTTTCTCAACTTTGGAACACTAAAGGACTTAAAATTTCGTGTTTTCTTAAATCTCAAAATATTACCAAAATAAAAAATAATCCTGATGCAGTTCAGAACATAAAACTTCCTGTTTGTCAGGCTCTATGAAAATTAACAACGACAAAAATATGGACCCTTGGAGGGTAAGAAAACAGTGTAGAACTTAAAAGTTATTTATGCTTTTGGATAAATACCAAAATAATTAAAGGATCTTGTAACAATAAAGAACTTCCTTTTCTTTCTCTCTCTCTCTAGGAGTGTTACCAGAATAGACGAAGTTTACAGTAATTCTGGATAAAGAACTTAAATCTCTTCAACGGTGTACTAGAATAAACAGCGATAAAATAAGGACCCAGGGAGTTAAAGAACTTACATTTTTTATTGTTATCCCAGGAATTGCAGAATAAACAAAGATCAGACGGGTTATTTGACATTAAAGGACATAAAAAATCGTTTGTTTTTTGAGCACTTGCAGAATAGACGAAAATAGACAGATTCCAAAACACTAAAGAACTTAATAGTTCCATTTTCTACCTGCTCTTGCAGAATATACAGGGATCAGGCGGATCCGGCAACAATAAAGTACTTCTTTTATTTTTCCAGAACTTGAAAATTAAATTTAAATTAGACGGGGTTTTTCAACACTCTAGAACTTAAAATTTCCTTTGTTTTCCTAGGAGTTGCGGAATAAACAAAGATTAGACGGATTAAGAAACAGTAACGAACTTAATTTTTTTTTGTGTTGGCAAATAAACCAAGATGAAACAGTCAAGAACTTAAATCTTCATTGGATGGAATGAATACAAATTATAATTTTTTAGTAGGGGCTTCAAACAGTATAAAAAGCGAGATTAGACGGATCCCTAGCATATTGTTTTATTCAAGTTTTGAAATATTAAATATAAATTTCAAGTTAAAGCATTTTTATCGGACTTGGATTTTCAGTTTCAATCACTTGCTAGATCCCCTCCCACAAAAAAAATTCCAACATTTTACTTTTCCCCATGGTCCGTATTTCCTCGCTTTTCACAAACTTTTGACCATTGGCCAAATCAAAAAATAACATGTTTCCAATACTCGAGATATTTTTACTGATTATTTTAAAACAAGGAAAAGTCCTTCTAGGATTATTCCGGTTGTTAATCTTCCGGTCCGTCTAATCTCGCTGTTTACACTGCCACCGTTTTGGCCCCGATCCAGTTGTTCGGCCTCAACAGTGAACATATATAACGCCATATGAAAAGTAGTTTCAGCTTTGTACTTAAGTTTAAAAAAAAAATTCAAAATGCGTGTTTGATAAATATTTTCCCCTTGGTTGTTGGCTTCCTAGGCATATTGTCCATTCTGCCTATTATTCCGTTCATTATTTTGAATGAGAAAGTCTCGCTGGACTGGGATTTGTACGAACAGCGACGGTAGATCACTCGGGGAAATGTGCCCTACTTTCCGCTCGATAGTGCAGAGCCGACTTTCTCTCTCAACTTTCCCAACCCGGCGTTTTCCCATTGCACAAATCGAAAATGGTGCCGTGCTAATTTTTCCCCACTACAAATCACTCCGAAGGTACAATTTTCACAGATTTTCAGGAAAAATCTACACAATTTTCAACACATTTCTCTTTATTCTTTCCATAGTTTTCGGTCACACTGACTTAATTTTACAAACGTCCACCCGGAGATTTTTGATTATATTTTATAAATCGTGTCTTTTTGCCCTTTTTTCTTATTCCTGCGTTCATTTGCCTCCAACAATCCACATGCTTTCCCCTCTCCCTTTCATTCCTGCTGTTATTAAATTAAGAAAATACACGCGGCACGCGGATTTTCCAAAGATTTATTCCCTGGGGAGGGGAAATGCGGAGTTATTCGGCCGGTGCGATATCGTGGTCGGGCGGGGTTTCGGCCCAGGTGAGAGCTCTAGGCTCCTTAGAGATGTTACACAAGAGTGCAGGTGTCCGGGTTGCATAAGCGGCTATCAGTGCCGACACCCTGTATATCACAGTAGATAGTTCCTCACCGCGGCCAAAAGTCAAAAAGCGAAAAAAAAGCTTTTTGGGGGGAATTTTACAATCACAGATCGAAAACTTGACTCGAGCTGCGTTGAGCTGCCGTAGTGTGAGTGTAGGACAAACAAATGATATTGTTTAAAAAACCGTGATGTTTATTTTGTTCATCATTCATCTCTCACGCTCTTTAAATTTTACCCTTTCCCTCCTACCATACTGCTCTCTTTCTCCCTTGCTCGCTTCTTTCCTTTTTAAGCAGAATCGTTTTTTTTAATCGTTACGTTTCACTTTGTGTCTTGTGTCTATTTCCCTCTACAGCTAGATGTGTATTTTGTTCATTTTCTCTTATCTTTCTTCCTTTTTCACTCCATATTCTTCGTCTCTTACCAAATCACCCCCTCAGCCACTCTTTCATAGCTATTATTCTCTCCATTCTCTCCCTCTTTCTCTACCTTCTGTTTCTATTTTTCACTCATTCACTCTTTCTTTCCTCCCCCATTCACACCTCTTCTCTTTCGTACTTACATATCCTCTCTCTCTTTTTCTCGCCCCTCACTCTTTCTTACCCATTTATACTCTCNATATTATATTATGTAATTTATGCAGACTCTTTTGATCTTTGTAACTTATTTTATAAATTGAATACAAGAAAAAAATGTTTAATACGTCTTTATTAAATAGTTCAAATACTGAGCGAGTGAGAGGAGAGTAAAATGAAAATCGGTTATAAAATAGAGAGAAAACTTAAAACAAACATTAAAATGTTGAAGGAATGACCAAAATTAATAGACAAAAAAATTCCCAAGACGAACACAGAAACACAACTTTCAGATAGATAGATGGATAGAGAGAGAGGGAGAGAGAGCGAGCGGGAGAGAGAGCAAAAGGGAGAAAAATGTGAGAAGGAGGGAGCATTGAAATAGTGGTAATTTATCAAGTTTTGAAATAAACTTTCATTCCCTTAAACCGAATAGAAGTGAAGTAAATAGAAACTACAATAAAATAATCAAAGGAAAGAAAGAGGAAGAGAGAGAGAGATAGAGATAGATAGATAGACAAATATATATATATATGTATATATACATGAGAGGGCCAGGTGGTGGACTAAATTTCTTGGTAGCGAGATTACAGACCAATTAAATAGTTACTTTTTTTTAGAAAGCTTCTGAATCCGTAAAATATTATTTCCTTGTTGTCGATTCGTGCAGTGATAGACCTGTAGTCCGTTCATCGTGGTCCGCACATCATCGCCTGTATGGCCAAAACACTGACCGGTAATATCGATCGCACTGAATTTTTACCATTTCGTTTCGTCGAACTCCCGATTTGTAGATTTGGACGTCCTCTGTTTACACAAAAAGGGCACCTCTTGCATGTTGTCTTTCCATTAAAAATGGAAAAGGATCGATTTTTCCCCCCGTGGCACCTGTTTAAATCAAGACACGTGACCACGGCCGTGGGAAGTGCTCGAAAGACGTGTGCACGGCGTACGGCATCTGCCTCCTGTCGTTTTGTCAATAATTCACGACAAGTATGACTAAACTGAAAAAAAATATGGAACAATAGTCTAAGGTAAACAATGCCAGAAATTATTATTGACTGATAAGAGCCCATATGTCATTATGTGGCTTAGTCAATGGGAAGTTTTTCTTCCATATAAAGCTTTCGTTTTTAAATTCTTTTTTAAATGAGAACAAGCCGGTTCAAAATTAAATCAAAGTCCGTGAAGAAGATAAAATTGATACCTTATTTGGCCTTCGTCGACGGCAAATGAGGGAGGCGAAGGGTGTCAAGGCTGGACGGCGGCTTTGCTCAAAAACCGATCCAGGGGATTCAAGTTTTCCCAGTTTGTTAGAAAGAAAAAAAAAAACAGAGCTTTTTCTAGGTTTAATCGCGACGAGGCGAACCGAGACGGTGTGCCTTACCGTTTCGTCCGACTTCCTGTTCATAATTGTTGTCTTGGGTGGCGGCGCATGAGGTCTGCTTTCTCAATCGCATCTCATCTTAAATTCGCCCACCCTTTAACCAAAAAAACACCCACGACCTTAATCGGGGAAAAAAATCAGATCGAAAGGGTTCCCAGTGCGATATGCCGTTCCCAGGGTCCGTTTTGTATGGTTTCACGCCTGTGACTCCGGGGCCGTGAATGGGTGTCTGTCAATGGGCCGGGAAGATGAATGAATTGTTCTGCAGGAAGCCGGCCGTTACAGTCCGCCGGCGGACCGTGGACCCGGTCATTTCCGCCGGCCATCCTCCGCCCCCGAGTGGAACGTTACCGTCCTTCGTTCAACAAAAACAATAATTAAACAAAAAAACAACTGAAAACTGCTTAAAGCCCAAGTAGTTTGATCCAAAACGGAATAACTCCAAAAAACAATGAACAACAATAAGATTTTCAGGCTTCTCCAGCAAGACCTAATTACTGTCCTGTTGTGGCGTTTACCAATTAATTTCGAGAATTTCAATATTTTTCATTAAATTGTGTAAACATCCCGATGACTTGTTAGTATTCTTCTACGAGAGGACTGATAGATTAATATCAGATTAATATAATAATTAATAACAATAATGCAATGGCGACAAACCTCAAATTTGGTCGTTTTCTAATGCGACGTTTTTTAAAAATATTAAAAAATAATATAAATAATAACTGCAAAAAAAATAACACATGATTGAATGGTAATAATAGGAAAGTAATTTCTTTATAAAAAACAAACAAAACTAATAAGATGGACGTAACTGGCTTAAAAATTCGGAGTATTTGCAGAATAAACAAAAATTAGACGGATTCTGAAACTGTCAAGAACTTAAAACCGACTTTGTTTTCAAATATAACCAAATAATCTAAAATCCTGAAAATATAATAAAGAACTTAAAACCGACTTTGTTTTCATAATATAACCAAATAATGTAAAATTCTGAAAAAAAATAAAGAACTTAAAACCAACTTCGTTTTCAGAATATAACCAAATAGTCTAAAATCCTGAAAAAATAAAGTACTTAAAACCGACTTTGTTTTCATAATATAACCAAATAATGTAAAATCCTGAAAAAAATAAAGAACTTAAAACCGACTTTGTTTTCACAATATAACCAAATAATCTGAAATCCTGAAAAAGTAAAGAACTTAAAAATTCGTTTGTTATTCCAGGAGTTGGAGAATAAACGATAACCAGGATTCTGAAGAACTTAAACAGTAATGAAGACGCTCATCAAACAAAAGTATTTTTTATTGCAAAATTAAAAAAAANCCCAAAAAAAAAAAAGACTTCTGATGAAAATACACAGAAAAAACACTTAAAAAACCAAAGGATTAGTGTTCGAAGATTTAATAAGGCCTTTTTCTTTAAATTAGAGAAGGCATGGATAAACAGAAATCCCCCCCCAAAAAAAAATGTAGCAAAAACATGAAAAAGACTATGTTCTAATGAAAAAAAAAAAAAAAAAAAAAAAAAAAAAAAAACATTTTAAACACGCTCATCAAATAAAAGTATTTTTTACTGCAAAATCCCAAAATCTAAAAAATTAATGTTCAAAGACCAAGGCCTGCCTTTTTCCTTAAATTATAGTAGAGAAAGCATGAATAATCATAAAAAAAAGAATTTGTAGCAAAAGACATGACAAAAGACTTTTTTCTTATGAAAATACATAGAAAAAACCACTATAAACAGGCTCATAAAATAAAAGTATTTTTGATGGCAAAATCCAAAAATCTAAAAAAATTAATGTTCGCAGACCAAGGACTTTTTCCTTAAATTATAGTAGAGAAGGCATGGATGAACAGAAAACCCCCTCCCACCAGCAAAAAAAAAGAATTTTTAGCAAAAGACTTTCTTCTGATGAAAATGCACAGAAAAAACTCTTTAAACACGCTCGTCAAATAAAAGTATTTTTTATGGAAAAATCCCAAAATCTTAAAAATTAATGTTCAATGACCAAGGCCTTTTCGCTTAAATTATAGTAGAGAAGGCATGGATGAACAGACCCCCCCCCAAAAAAAAAAGAAGAAAAAAAAAGAATTTTTAGCAAAAGACTTTCTTCTGATGAAAATACACAGAAAAAACATTTTAAAGACACTCGTCAAATAAAAGTATTTTTATGGCAAAAAAGAATTAGTGTTCGAAGACTTAATAAGGCCTTTTTCCTTAAATTATAGTAGAAAAAACATGGATAATCTTTTAAAAAAAAAAAATTGGTAGCAAAAGACAGGACAATATACATTCTTCTGATGAAAATGCACAGAAAAAAACACTTTAAACACGCTCATAAAATAAAAGTATTTTTTATGACAAAATCCAAAAATCTAAAAAATTAATGTTCGAGGACCAAGGCCTTTTTTCTTAAATTATAGTGCAGAAGGCGTAGATAAACAGAACCCCCTCCTAAAAAAAAGAATTTGTAGCAAAAGAACTGAAAAAAGACTAATAATGAAAATACACAGAAAACTTCAAACGTGCTGATCAAATTAGAGTATTTTTTATGGCAAAACCAAAATATTAAAGTTCAAAGACTTAAAAAGGAGTTATGAAAGTCTTTTTCTTCAAATTATTTTGTAGGAAAGAAATGGAAAGAAAACCCCAAAAACGGCCGAGGAGAATAGTAAATGTTAAACATTACAAATAGCCCGGTTACATTTAACGTTAATAAATTAATTATTAGCACATGCAAGTGAAACAAATTTGATCCATGATTGAAACATCAAACCGGTTACTTTGTTTTATAAAACCAGTCTACAAATTGAAGCATAAGGGCTTAAAGGGGGGAAAAAAGAGGGCCCCATTTTCCGCACCGTTGCGTTTTAAAGCCTGCTAAGGGGTCGTGAAAAAGTGAAAATAAATCAACAGTCGATGAGGCCCTTCATCGACACGTCAACAAGGCCCACTTTTAATTTCTGCAATTGAACTTCAGTCAAAAACCACGGTATGTTAAAGGTAATTGACTTTTCACGGTTCTTCTATTGTTTGTCTCTGCACAAATTTTAACCGCTGTGGCTGAGATTTATTTTTTTCTTGACTGTGAAGTAAAAAGAGAGCGGCGTATCTAGACTACTTTCTTGAAAGTCGTCTAGTACTGTTACTAACGGTACGACGTTGCGGGCCCAACCTACATCCTTGCCTACGCTCTTCTTCTCCCTCCGAAGTAAATCGTGAAAGAGATGGGCGGAAGTGAAATCGAACATCATCGGGAAACTTTTTTTCCACTGGGCACTCAATTAAAAAAAAAGTTCCAACGACGCGGTGCAAGGAGACTTTCCTATCTCGAAGACATGACCAGATGAAGCCTATTCATCATGGAGTACAATAGTATTTTTATGGCAAAAACCAAAGGATTAATTATTCGAAAATTTAACAAGGCCTTTTTTCTTTAAATTATAGTACAGAAGGCATGGATAACCTGAAACGAAAAGAAATAATTTGTAGTAAAAGACTTTGATCTGATGAAAATACACAGAAACCGAACTTCATCGAGAAATTTTTTTTCCACCGCGCACTCTAATTTAAAAAAAGTTCCAGCGACGCGGTGCAAGGAGACTTTCCTATCTCGAAGACATGACCGGATGAAGCCTATTCATCATGGAGTCCACTAACCTAGGTGGACGAAAAAATAATAATACAAAAAACATAAAAAAAAGACTTTCTTCTGATGAAAATACCCAGGAAAAAACACTTTAAACACGCTCATAAAATAATAGTATTTTTATGGCAAAATCCAAAAAAACCAAAGGATTAATGTTGGAAGATTTAACAAGGCCTTTTTTCTTTAAATTATAGTAGAGAAGGCATGGATAATCTGAAAATAAAAGAAATAATTTGTAGTAAAGACATGAAAAAAGACTTTCTTCTGATGAAAATACCCAGAAAAAAACAAACTTTAAACACGCTCATAAAATAAAAGTATTTTTTATGGCCAATTCCAAAAAACCAAAAGATTAATGTTGGAAGACTTAACAAGGCATTTTTCCTTAAATTATAGTAGAGAAGGCATGGATAATCAGAAAAGAAAAGAAATAATTTGTAGTAAAAGACTTTGTTCTGATGAAAATACACAGAAACCGAACTTCATCGGGAAATTTTTTTTTCCACCGCGCACTCTAATTTAAAAAAAAGTTCCAGCGACGCGGTGCAACGAGACTCTTATCTCGAAGACAAGACGGGATGAAACCTATTCATCATGGAGTCAACTAACCTAGGTGGACGAGAAAATAATAATCAAAAAACATGAAGAAAAAAACATTCTTCTGATGAAAATACACAGAAAAAATAATTTTAAAAAAACACCGTTTTTCAAAACTAAAAGGAAAATAATTTTTTCGTGCCATAAATAAAAAATCTGCAATAGTCGCTAATATAAAAGTCGAAGAAGGGCATTAAAGAAAACCAACGTCGCGTTTCTTTGATCAACGTACAAACAGACATTCGTCAGCGGTTTTTCTTTTCGGAACTCCGATTTCTAAAAATTTTCAACGTTTCAATTTTGAAGATAACACGTAAGTAAAATTGCTCAACAATAATAATTAAATAAACAATAACATTTTATACGTAGCGTCACTTATTACTCATCCCTAACATTCTCAATTGCTTTCACATTTTTTGTATCGAATTAATTTTTTATGGAAAGTCAAATCGCAAGAAGGATTACTGCGAGTATTAATTAACAGTGTATATTAAAGTGTTACGAACTTCAAAGATTTTGTAAATACGGTTGGCAATTTTTTATTTAGCAAGTGAAGTGGTGAGCTGGCTAGAATTGGCCGTGAGATCGAGAAGGCATTGGTGAAAAACAACTCTGGATGTTATAATTTTTTAGTTAGTAACACGGCGTTTAAAACGTTTATAATTTCACCAGTTATAGTGTAATTAATTCCTTAAAGAATCGGTAGTTACATAGGGAAGAAAATTAAAATGGGACAAAAAGGGATTTGACGGCTAGTATGTTTCTTGAGATCTCGTCTTCATGTCGATATAGACGGCACTATTTAAAAATTTAAATAATAAAGTTTAGAGAACAATCCAAATTAATATTGAACAGATTTGGACAGAACTAGTTTTATTGTCAGACTTCTCTGTCTGGTGGCGATTCGGTAGTCTGGTCGTTTTAACCTATCAGAGGTTTTTAGGCTTCTCGCCATTGGATCACAATGATGTTTATCAACGGTTGTTGATGGCTAATGTTGATTAATGACTTTCACAAGTTGGTTAGTGTGGATGAAGGTCAGACATTCCGAATATAGATAATTTTGGTAAGTCCAAAACAAGATAACGAGAATTGCTTATATCTACCAAACCTTTAAAATTTTTCTCACACTTTAAATATGCAACGATAAGTAATACGCTTAATCAATACATATTGATAACAATTGTTACTGTTTAATACACTGTCACTAACAAAATATAAACTTCTGTTCTTTTTTGTTTTTATCGCCGGTGTCTTCTAGATTGTCACGCCATCTAGATCTCACGACAGATCCTACCCATCACACCACTTTTTATACCGAATTATTTTTTTCCATTATATCAAACCTTCAAGGTTGCTTATTACACTTTAATATAATTGAGCAATACAAATCAATACTTCTATAAACTACCAAAATATAACCTCTTGGTTTTTTTTTGCTGCTAGTGCCTTCTAGATGATATACCATCCAGATCTCATTAAATATCCTAGCCACAATACTATTTTTTATATTGAATAATATCCAGCAAACCTTGAATGTTGCTTATTACACTTCAACATACAATATTAAGCGATACAAATCAATACAGTTATTGTACTTCTATAAACTGTATCGCTAACTAACAAAATATAACCTCCTGATTTTTTTGCTGCTAGTGCCTTCTAGATGATATACCATCCATATCTCATTAAATATCCTAGCCACAATACTATTTTTTATATTGAATAATATCCAGCAAACCTTGAAGGTTGCTTATTACACTTCAACATACAATATTAAGCGATACAAATCAATACAGCTATTATACTTCTATAAACTGTGTCCCTAACTAGCAAAATATAACCTCTTGGGTTTTTTTCTGCTAGTGCCTTCTAAATGACATGCTATCCAGATCTCATACAGATCGTAGCTACACCATTTTTCATACCGAATTCTATCAAACATTTAAGGTTGCTTATTAAACTTCAATGTACAATATTAAGAAATACAAATTAATACACTAACTAATAAAATATAACCTCCTGATTTTATGCCGCCAGTGACTTCTAGATTGATATGCCATACAGATCCTAGCCACCATATCACTTTTCATACCAAATTAATTGGTTTCCCTTGCATTTATCAAGGTTGCTTATTGCACTTCAATATACAATATTAAACAATAAAAATTGACACAGTTATTATAGTTCTATAAGCTCTGTCACTAACTAATAAAATATAATCTCCTGATTTTTTGCCTCTAGTGCCTTTTAGATTGACATGCCATCCAGATCGCATACAGATCCTAGCCACCACGCAATTTTTTGCATCGAATTAATTTTTTGTTGTTGCATTTATCAAGGTTGCTTATTGCACTTCAATTTACAATATTATGCAATACAAATTGTTACGGTTATTATAGAACTATAAACTCTGTCACTAAATAATAAAATATAACCTGATTTTTTGCTGCCAGTGCCTTTTAGATTTCCATGCCATCATTTTTTTTTTTTTTTTCATTGCATCTATCAAAGTTGCTTATTACACTTCAATATACTATATTAAGCAGTTCAAATTTATACAGTTATAGTTTATAGTTTTATAATCTTTTTCTCTAACTAAATATAACCACCTGATTAATTTTGCAGCCAGTGCCTTCTAGGTGGAATAAATTTTTTTCCATTATATCAATCAAAACTTTAAGGTAACTTATTACACTTCAATATACAATATTAACTAATACAAATTGATACAGTATTATAGTTTTACAAACTGTGTCACTAAAAAAATATAACCAACGTTTGTTGCCACTGCCTTCTACATCGACATGCCGTCTAGATCTCGCGACACCTCCACTAGAGACAGAAGACTAAGACTCATTTGAAACACTAGTGACCTCGTAAGAAGGAACGAGTAATTTTAGATAGTAAAATGTGATCCGTGGCAGTCGGGCAAAGTGGACGCTTAATAGTGTGATAATTTCTCAGTAAACCATTCCTCATGCAATATGTACTAAATGCTAGCATTTCCGTCCACAAATGAGGAATTTTGTCAAAAGAGAATAAAAAGAACGAAAGTCCGTTTTTGTAACCGATAACCACGTTTAATTGGCCGAGTTGATGACCAGTAATTGATGAAATTGACCGTTCCGTTGACGTTCGCAGATGGGCTTCTGCCCCCAGCCGGTCCTATTACCGGAAGGCCGTATTAAAAAAAAAATCGACAATTTTATAAGAAATTGTCTGGGTTGCGAAAATTTGACAAAACGGCCCCTCGAACAATTCTCCTCTTATGAATCCGAGGTTTTCACGTTTAAATCCCTGGCAATCTAATTTGGAATCTAAGTACTAAGGCAACTGTGTAGATCGTTACCTATTCCTAGACACAAGACGGGCGTTATTTCTGTTCACGTTCGCGGGGACAGGCAGATGTCTGAGGCATCTGTTAACTTTTTCAATTCCGCTCGTCGTCTTTGGTCTTTAAACGGCGGATAATCTTTTTCAAATTGTAAACCGGACAAAATTTGAAAAAATCAGACTTTATAGGGAAAAAAAGAAATAGAAAGTACTATAATCGTATGGGTTTTTGTCTTGTTTTCTTGTATCTTGAAGGTTGGAAGTTACGTAACGGACTACTCATCCGAGGAGAAGATTAACATAAATGAATATGAAAAAAACCTCAGTGATTGTTTTGTTTTTTCGAAACTTTTGTTCGATTTTTGTCCTTTTTTTCATTCTTGAAAACCCCGAAAACCGGGTCCTTTTAAATTGCGGGGGCGGGAGATTGCGACGCCCGTTAAACGGGGAGTTCCGCCGGAAGGGAGATTTTAGGACAATGAGGGACGCTTCCGGTCCGACAGTACTTTCTCAAATGGTTTTAAATACCCGTTCGAGGATGGAGGGGCCTTCGGGACGTTTTCGGCCGCTTGTTACGGGTTTCTTATCTTAGCTGATAAGAAAAACCGAAAGGAAAAACAAAACTCGCTTGACACAACTTCAGACGCGAAGAAAAAAAAAAGAATTAAACGGTAACCCGTTCAATTCCGGCCGACTTGGGCGATTCCAATTGGTCTCAATTGGGTATTCCTCTGCTGCAGCTGCAAGAAATGCTACAAGGCTCGATTCGTAAAAGGGGAAACACGCGTTCAAAACGTTCAAAAGTCAAATTTCAATCGCGTTTCTTAATAAACTACAAACGCGACGATTACAGGCCACCAAGGCAGCTGATGCTATAAGCTATTCTGCAGTAGCAGCTGCGAGAACGGCGTAATATTTGAAGAAAGAGAACACAGATGAAAGGATGACTTTTTTCCTCAGGTATCCTTCAAAGCGATAAAGTTCTATTTAAATACACCAGACAGGAAAGATCTATGATATTGAAAATTTCCTAAATATAAAAAGAAAATAAATTGCATGACGTTTTGAACCCCCCTTGACCCTAATTTAAACCAAAACGCGAAGTAAAACACAAAAAAATACACGACGAATACAAAGCTTAATGTTCAAATTTAAATAATTTATGCTAATATAATAAAAACTAAACTAACTCTCCCCCCTAATAAAAACCTTTTACATTCATCGTACGGTTGAAATTAAACAAATCAGAAGTACTGAAACAAAATCCATTTAAAAGAGAAAATCCTTGTCGATCATCCGATTTTGACGTTCCTTTCAAACCACAACGGAAAATCTAATTTTTTTTTGCCCCAAGAAGATCTTAAACTGATTATGTGACTGTGAAGTCCACGGTCAGACGCCTTTAGGCTTCTCGTCATTATCAGTGTTGCGTCAGTTAGAAATGGTCTGAGAATGTAACAAATGGAAAGAGAGAGTATTTATTAATATTATGAACAATTCACACTAGTTTTCGTGGTTCGCTTGACCAATTGATAACTTTCAATTAATAAAGATTTTTAGTTGAGATAAAAAAGTCATTGTCACGAGCGGGATTCGAACTCACGACCTTCGGCTATATCTAGGGCCGCTGATCTACCACTTGAGCTATCGTGACTTCGATCCAATCGGACACTAACTTCCCATCTCAACCCCAACTTTTGAATTTTCCCTCCTTTTTGCCATTTTTCAATTAATAATGACAGTTGATTAAAAAGAAATATGGTTAGTGATGGTTTGAGATGGTTAGGGTTAGTTAGAAATTGTAAGTGATGATCACGAATATGGTTAGAGAAAGTTAGAGGTGATTTTAAAAGGGGTGAGAGTTAGTTACTGTTATAGATGGTTAGAAATATTGTTAGGTATATTTAGAGATGTTTAATGATGGTAAAAAATATGGTTCGTGATTGTTAGAAATACGGATATGCATGATTTCATATTATTACTGTTGATTAAGGATAAGATTAGTAATTTTTAGAGATGGTTAGTGATAAGTCACAATTAAGAATAGGTAGAGATGGTGAGTGATAAGAATTAATTAAGAATAGTTAGAGATGGTTAGTGATAAGAATTAATTAAGAATAGTTATAGATGGTTAGTGATAAGTCACAATTAAGAATAGTTAGAGATGGTTAGTGATAAGTCACAATTAAGAGTAGTTAGAGATGGTTAGTGATAAGTATTAATTAAGAATAGGTAGAGATGGTTAGTGATAAGAATTAATTAAGAATAGTTATAGATGGTTAGTGATAAGTCACAATTAAGAGTAGTTAGAGATGGTTAGTGATAAGTATTAATTAAGAATAGGTAGAGATGGTTACTGATAAGAATTAATTAAGAATGGTTATAGATGGTTAGTGATAAGTCATAATTAAGAGTAGTTAGAGATGGTTAGGATTGGACTACGTAAGTATAGTTAAAGTTGACTAGTGATAAATACTAATTAAGAATTGTTAGAGATAGTTAGTGATAAGTCATAATTAAGAACAGTTAGTGATGGTTTGTGAAGATTTGGAATATGGTTAAGGATAGTTAGAGATGGTCAGAAATGGTTAGTTATGATTACAGATTGTTAAAAATATATTTACGAATAGTTAGAGATGGTGAGAAATGAGGTGGGGAATAGTTAGATGTGACTAGTCTTAAATAATATTTATATAAAGGTTAGATATGTTTCACGATTCTTACACACAACGAATATATAAACAAAATTTAATACAACAAACACACAAGAGAGGACGGCGAAAGGCGAAACCCTTCTGACAGACCAAATCAGCGAGGATTGGCAGACCAGAATGATTGGAAACGAAAAAAATACAGGTTCATGACCCCTCAGAACCTATTAACTATATTTCACTATTTATGCGTAAATAATATATTATCTGAAATATTACTTCTTTTTTTTTATTTCCAGCGGTTCAGTCACGGTTTTTTGTGCGATAAACATGAGAAGGGAGTATAAATTTTATAAATTTATGATAACGTTTGATAACGTTTAATTACATTATACAAGCGATAAATTGTAAGGAAAAGGGTAAATAACATTAGATTAAAAAGAAGTGCTGCAACAATTAAAAGAGTGAAAAGAAGGAGTTGCCGAACATCTGGCCCTTTCTTCGGAGATAAATAACAGTCAAGTACCACAGAATGGCGTAACCTCGGGGCCACAAAGACCATCCCCTCGGCCCAAGGGTGAAGACATCCCCCGACAAAAGAAACAGCCGGTCGCATTGTGAAACCCGGGTTGCGAAATTTTTTAAAAAGTACAATTTCTGCCCCTCGCCTAATTAATCAAGGCCGGTGAATAGTGGATGAACCGGGGGTGAAAGGGGTGGGATTAGGATCCCAGGGGACAACACGTGCACCACCCTCGTAACAGGGGTTGAATCATGTACCGGAGCTGTAGAATGTGTTTTTTTCCAGAGTAGAAAGATGTTCCGCTCAATCGACGGCGCTCCCTGGTTTTAAAGGCGGGGTCGGAAGTAGCCTAAGTCCACCTGAACTAATCGCAGGATATCGATAAACCTTTTGAAATACCATTTCAAGCTGGACCGTTGTTTCTACTGACTTTTCGAAGAGCGAGGAGTAAGGGAAATATTTCCTATGTGAAACTTGTCTATTTAGAGACACACGGTTGACAAAAGGCTTAAGCTATTTTTGAATAGGAAAGCCGGGGGTTTGTGTAATAGTACTTCAAACTCAGCTTATTTACGTCGCCGGCTCCACGTGGTAGCAGACGTCGGAGGAGCGGCCACATGTGCAAGAAGTATCAAGTGCCAACTGTTCAATCGATGGCATCGGAAAATAGAACACCTCCCTGATCGCCTCGCGTGCGATTCACGCTAATCCATTAGCCACGGGGTCTCGTTTACTTATTCACCAACTTGCCGAATGATCGATTCCGGTCAAAACTCGCCAAGAAGAAAGAGGACTTGAGGCAAAGGGTTAACCCTATCGATCAAAAGATTGAAGATTCAGGTCAGCGAATATCTCCGAAATCAGATACAACACGAGACAGAAAAGAGTATAAGCGTCAATGGCAGTTCATTAAAGCGTAATCCCCGGCCGGGACAAGTTAATAAACCCTTATGACATTTCCATGTAGATAAACATTGGCTTTTGTAAACGAGGGTGCCGCCTCTCCCCTTTACGGTCATGGTATTAAGAGGTTGAGTCGTGATACGTCTCCCCGCAAAACCAACCCCCGGCGGACCCACCCCCGCATCGTTGCCAGTCTCCCCAACACCCCCAGGACACGGATATCCACTTTATCGGGGGTCCTGACTCATTTTTATCCTCCTACACAAGAGAGTATGTTATTATTTTCAAATAAATTGGCGTTTCTTATGGAATTCCGGCTTAATTTCTGACTAGAGTTCTATTTTCAGAAAAATGTAACTTCCATTCTGACATGTGGTATGTCCCCTTGCCTAGTAGGAGAAAGACACAATAGTGAACATCTGCAAATTTTAAAATTTTTCTTTATTCTTTTTCTAAACCTAAGTGCCAAAACTCAATATATCAAATTGATCTGTCAGTTTTTTTCCTTCGATCCTTCAAAGCTGAGCCTCCACTTCTATTATGGGGCGTAAAGGCGATTTTCTGCCGTGGAATGCCGCCGTATCTCGTCTTCCGCCGTGTCGACACATGTAGCCAATTAATCCAAGTCAATTAACGGCCCCCGGACAAATTGGGTCCTGTGGGCAAAACGGGACAGAAGGCCCGCGACAGTTGGGCAGATGAGGCAGTACGTGACTACTGCCACCCCCTCTACCGAACCGACACAACCGTCATCATTACAGATCATCGATCTTCCAATTGAAGTTGTGTTTTTCTTCGGTATGGGTTTAACGTCCAAGTTGACGTTTGGCAAGATGTTGTCCAGAGAAGACAGGTTTGAATTGTACCAAAATATGGTTTAGGATAGGCAAAGAAACTGGCAGAACTGCACTGGCAGTTGCTGCATGAAATGACAGACTTTTGTTGGGAAAGAGAGAAAAGATAGATGGATACGAAAACGAGTGAGAAAAACAGATAAATGGACAGACTATGGAGAGAGAGAGAGAGAGAGAGAGAGAGAGAGAGAGAGAGAGAGAGAGAGAGAGAGAGAGAGAGAGAGAGAGAGAGAGAGAGAGGAAGTAAAACATAAAAGAATAATAGGGTGAAATAAGAAAAAAAACGTGAAAGAAGTGGCAAGAGAAAGAAGTATCAAAAAAGTAGGAAGTCAAACTATATAAAATAGTGGAATATGATACATCAAAAGGGTGTTGAAAAAGGACAATAAACGAGTGAAAAATGAAACAGATGTACAGAAAGAGAAAGAGGGAGAGGGAGAGTGAGAGAGAGGTATAAACAAAGAGGAAATATAGTTTAAAAAAGTAATGGAGTTAGAGACAGAAAAACTGTGTACGAAAGAAAAAAAAACAATACGACAAAAATGGCCTGAGAGAGAGGGAGAAGGATAAAAAAATGAAACCAAACTTTATAAAAATTGTGTAAGAAAAAGGACAATAAAACAGAGAAAAGGAAACGTACAGAAAGGGAGAGAGAGAGAGAGAGAGAGAGAGAGAGAGAGAGAGAGAGAGAGAGAGATTTGTATAAAAAAAAGGAAACCAAACGTTATAAAAATATAGTTTGAGACAAACAAAAAAATGATCTAAGAAAAAAGGATAATAAAGGAGAGAATAGGAAACAGAGAGAGAGGAAGTGATAGAGAGAAAAAGAGAGAGAAGCATAAAAAAATATGAAACCAAACGTTATAAAATGGATTTTGAGACAAAACAAAAAAATTGTGTAAGAAAAAGGACATTAAAGGAGGGAAAAGGAAACAGAGATACAGAGAGAGAGAGAGAGAGAGAGAGAGAGAGAGAGAGAGAGAGAGAGAGAGTGAGAAGCATAAAAATGAGGAAACCAAACGTTATAAAAATAGAGATTGAGACAAACAAAAAATGATCTAAGAAAAAGGATAATAAAGGAGAGAATAGGAAACAGAGAGAGGAAGAGATTGAGAGGGACAGAGAGAGGAGAGAAAAGAAAACAGAGATACAATGAGANGAGAGAGAGAGAGAGAGAGAGAGAGAGAGAGAGAGAGAGAGAGAGAGAGAGAGAGAGAGGGGAAAGATAGAAGCATGAAAAAAGAGGAAGTAAAACTTAAAAGACTAATGGAATTAGCGACTGAAAAACTATGTACGAGAGAAAAATAATAAATACAAAAAAGTCGCCTGAGAGAGGTAGAGAGAGGCTTGAAAAAAGAGGAAGTAAACCTTAAAACAGTAACGGAGATAGAGACAGACAAACTGCATACGAAAGAAAAATAATAAATACGAAAAAAGTGGCCTGAGAGAAGCATAAAAAATACGAAACCAAACTTTATAAAAATAGAATATGAGACAAAAGAAAAAAAATTTTGTAAGGAAAAGGTTAATAAAAGAGAGTAAAGGAAACAGAGATACAGAGAAGCATAAAAAAGAGAAAGCCAAACTTCATAAAACAATAGAGTCTGGGATAAAACAAAAAATGGTGTAAGAAAAAGACAATAAAGAAAGGAAGAGGAAAAAGAAATACAGAGAAGCATAAAAAAGAGAAATCCAAACTTCATATAATAGTACAGTCTGGGATACAAGCAAAAAATGGTATAAGAAAAAGGATAATAAAGAAGAGAATAAGAAAAAAGAGGTAAAGAGAGAGGGAGAGAAGGAGAGAAAGAAAGAGACACAAAGAGAAGCATGAAAAAGAGGAAGTAAAACATAAAACAATAACGGAGTTAGAAGCAGAAAAACTATAAGGAAAAACACTAAAAAATGGCCGTAAGAAGAGAGAAAAGCATAAAAAATAGGAAATCAAACATTATAAAATAATAGAGCAAAATAATAATAGACAAAAAAGCACAGTAAGAAAAAGGACAATAAAATAGAAAAAAGAAAATAGAGATGTATAGATAAAAAATTAGAGAGGGACTAAGCGAAAGAAAGAAAAAGTGGAAATAATAAAGAGAAAAATGAATCTGAAGTGGGACAATGAATGAATGAAAAAATGAAGGCAGTTTAATTTAGAATCGCATATTTAGTCAAATTTACCACTCTTACATTCGACGACATAATATGACATATCTAAACAGCGAACGAATACTATTTTATTGAAAAAATCTGGCAGATTTAGGTCGCGAAAGGTATTCAGTCTGATTCCTTGAGCATATACGTAAGTAGTTTCTGAAGTGGTGTGAAAATTTTCTTAGGCCGAAAGACTTCCAGACAGCTCATAGTACTTGGGCCCTCTGCGACATAGGACTATCAAAGACTTTAGTTGAAGTTGTTTTGCCGTGTCTGATCATTTATCTGTTCCTAACCTAGCTGGTAGGCTCCTGTCTGAAAATTCAGCGAGGATAGGTTGACAGAAATAATCAGTGTCTAACAAACTAGATCGTTTAGCACTTGGCAGAAACCGAGTTAGAGCCTGATAGTTTTAGTAAAGAAAATAATATCATATATAGCGTTTATATTATCAAGCGTATTAGCTGAAAGCAGGAAGATACCGATTGCCATTCGGCGTTAACTTTATCCGACCATTTTTCCAATTTTTTGTCCAAAAAGCTGAATTGTCTTCCCAATGGTCGCCTGTCGGTTCGACGCCATGGTCTCCTGGATCGATACGGCAATGTATTCATTTAGGAGCCGCCCCTGCACAACATGCCACTTGACTCCCCCGGCAAAAGACCAGAACTAATAAATGTCAGTAATATCAGAGCCACCCTCGCCGCCCACCCCTTCCCGAGTATTATTGGTATTTAGGGACGTTCGCCCACCGACGATTGATGCCCTCGATTAAAACACCCGGCTCGTAGAGACTCAGCCATCGAGGAATCTAATCTAGCGGCCCACCCTCTTTTTTCTTCTTTTCAAAAGCGTTCATCGGATTCCTGAGCAGAATAGGAAAATCCGGGCTGATGAAAGAATTCCATACATCCCGAAAGCGATGGGGGAAGTTGATTGATATTCATCCTTCAACAAACACCTGTTTTCAAGTCTGGTTACAAGACAGAAGCTTCCATAAACACCCTCATCAATATATGATGAACATTTGACCATTTAAATACCATAATATCCATTATTTCCTTGTGAGACCAAACACTCATGCCTCTTGAACCTTCTTCGTTCTAGACCTTTATGTATCACTAACCTAAGTTTTAACTAATATACTGTCTCTGCCCACTTACAAAGTCAGTGACCTATTATTAGCTGCTGTCTCAAAAGCAATTAATCAGACTCCACGGCCATAAACACAATCGATAGGTGATAACATCGGCAAATAAAGACATCAAATAATTGTTTTGAACTGCTAAAACCAAACTAAACACCTTGGGAACGACAGAATCACCCTCCACTCTCAGAATTGTACGGAATCGACTGTAATGATCTGCTAAACAAGATCTACTATCATCACTTAGGAAAAACCATCTGATAAACTGTCACCGTGCTAGGTATCCTTAGAACGAAGGACCCAACAGATGCAACGCATTGGATATCTCGTCAGACAGTCCATTTGTCCAAACGTCCTTGGTAATGACCTAGAATGAAGTAAGCTTGCTTTCGGGCCAAAGCAGATAGTCTCCATGGTCATATTCGGAAATGGTTTCCAAGGTAGTACGAAAATATGACAGCAGGAGATCACGCCGAAAGCTGTTCTGGGTTGTTAAACAAAACTAAACACCTTGGAACTAAAGAATCGTCATACACTCCAACAGCTATAATGATCAAAGGTCATCAAGTCATCAAAGGTCAACAGACAGATAATCTTAGGGCTAAGGACCGTTACCCTGCTTTCAGGACCTGTACCTTTCAAGAGTTAAGAACAACTATCAGAGAGTTTAATTAAGGCTGCTCTTGGCAGATACCACCATTGAAACGGCCACAAAACACTGGATATCTCAGACTGGGCAGAGAAATTAACCGTAATCTATTTGAGGTACCTAAGAGCCTAGAACGGAGAAAGGTCAACAGGCGTGGTTTTTGGTCTTACAAGCAAATAGTCAAACTCTACGGCCAGAAAAAATCGAACATACAGATGCTCTTAAAACTAAGGACGGTTAACCTGCTGAATTAAGAATTAATATCAGCCATCAGAGAGTTTATTTAAGGTTTTAAGCTCTTGACAGATATCACCATTGAAACGGCCACAAAACACTGGATATCTCAAACTGGGCAGAGACATCCAGAGACCTATATTGACCTAAAGACTAATACGAAGAAAGATCAACAGGCATGGTTTTTGGTCTTACAAGCAAATGGTCAGACTCTACGCTATATAAAATCGAGAACAGAGAGATGCTCTTAGGACTAAGTACTGTTACACTGCTGACAGGATCTGGACCATCCGCGAAAAAGGATCAATAATAAGAGACCGTTTCTCGGCTGGTTTCTGCCAAGAGCTTAAAACCTTAAATAAACTTTCTAATAGTTGACCTTAATTCACGGAATGTCCAAGTTCTGCCAACAGTCTGGCAGTCGTTCATCCTAGGAGTAACTGCCTATTGGCAATTCTGTCATTCCCAAAGTATTTAGTTTGGATTAACAATTCTCTGTTGACCTATTGACCATATCTCCTCTTCTCGTGGTATTCTTACACCACCTTGGAAACTGGAGGACACCTTGAAGTCTGACTATTTGTTTTTGAGAGCAAACACCTCTTATACCTTCTTCATTCTAAACCCTCAGAAACCACTAAATTTGGTTTTGACTAATAGACTGACTGTTTCTGCCCAGGGGTATCCAATTTAGTGACCAGTCGGTTTCTACTATCAGCTTACTACTTTAAATAAAATCTATGGTAATTGACCTTATTCCGTGAAAGTGCTCAGATCATCAGCAGTATGGTGGTTTCTTCGTCCTATGAGCATCTGTCCGTCCATCGATTATTTATAGTCCTGGGGGTGCAAGGTGATTTTGTTGTCCCCAAGGAATTTAGCTCGGTTACAAATCCAACTATTAGGTCTTACTATTTGCTTGTTGGAACAAAACACGCTTCTTCTACCTTCGTTCAAGACCCTTAGGTAACACTAATGATGTGTTTCTACCCTGCTTTTTGTGACAGTTAATCAGTTAGTGTCTGCCAAAAGTTTAAGCATCTTAAATTAAATCCCTGATAGTTGTTGATCCTTTTTTGCGGATGGTGCAGGTCGTCGGCAGTGTAGTGGCCCTGAGACCATCTTTCTAATCATTACAATTCCATCCAGTTCTGCAAGAAGAGAGCGATTCTGTCGTTTTTTTTAGTAAAATCTTCAGAACAGCCTTTGACCTAATGTCTTCTGTTCTTGTAGTATTTTCATACCATCTTGGTCACTTATATGATGTTCGAATCTAACTGTTTTCTTTGGAGACCATCAAGACACTCACGCAACCTGTACCTTCTTACTAGATACTTGTGAACAACGGACCTAAGTTTATAAATAGGACAGGCACTCCATTTTCGAACAAATCCATGGAGGGATGACAAATGGAATAAACAACCGACTAGTTATTCCGAACGATTTTTTTTTAACAGGCTTACTTCTCCAACTCTTCTTAGCTCTTTGGTTATGTGGAACCCTGGGTATTGTCACGTTCTGCGTTTTCGTCCAACCCTGCCGTTCAGTCTTTCTAGCTGAATTTTCCATCAATTTTATTTTCTCTAGTACTAACTGCTACGTAGCTCTTAGACTGGTTTGCTAGATCTACTTGCTTAATCCACCTCGGATAATCCAATACTTTAAAAAATTACACGATTCAGACAGTATAATTCAATACTGCATTTACATCGATTAAGGCAGGAATCAGGTCATAACCGATCAGATATGGAATATCACAAGTACGCTGAATGCCACTGGGATTTGATATACTCCAGCCAAAAACATTTAAAGTTAGGACTGAAGAATGAATAAGTTTTTTTTTAATTTGTTGTACATTACAACTACCTTAAACTAGGTAATAAGTAACAGTGAGAAAGGTAATTGAAACAAAACAAAATTAAAACCAAGAGTGGAGAAAACACCCATTGGTATTACTCCAATTTTACAGTAATATTGTTTGTTCAATTGATACGTGTGTCATTATCACTTTCACTGTCATCACCTTCACTTCCTAGGAGATCTCGCGGCCATTGTCTCTTCAGTCGGCGGGGAGGGTTTGAGGGGATTCGTCGGGATGCGAGGTTTCTGATGTGTTGGTTTACGTTAGTTGGGAGGTTTTTATGAAATTTACGGTAACGGAAACGTATTTCATCTTGTACGAAAGGAATATGTAAATCTGTATGTGTAGTTTGGTTCGATACATAAAATGGAGCATCTAGTATTTTTCGTAGTATTATAGACTGGGCAGTTTGAATGCGGTGGATATTGGAATGTTTGGCTGAACCCCACACTTCCAGTCCGTAAGTCCAAATCGGCTTAACTATGGTGTTGTAAAGCAGCCTTTTATTTTTGAGAGGTAAATTAGAGCGTTTGTCAAGAAGTCGTGCAAGAACTCTAAATCGTGTCATAACCTCCTGACGTTTCAGTCTTGTGTGAGGATTCCACGTCAGGCGTTTGTCGATGTACAATCCGAGGTACCGCACCTTGTCCGCAGTTGGGAGGGGAATATTGTTTAAGAAAACAGGGGGGGGGATCTTTTTACGAAGAGTGAAAGTAATGTGGGTGGATTTGTCTGTGTTAAATTTTATCCTTTTCTTTTTACACCAAGACTCTAGTAGTATGAGGTGTTGTTGGAGGTTTCGAGTGGAAATGACAAGGTCGGAGTTGCTAGAGAGAATTGCCGTATCGTCTGCAAATGTGAATGTGGTGGTTTCGGGATGAGATGGCATGTCAGCTGTGAAAACCTGGTACAGTGTAGGGGCCAGAACGCTACCCTGAGGGACACCAGCATGGATAGGAAAATATGAAGAGAGGGAATGGCCTTCGATGACTTGGAAGAATCGGTCAGTGAGGTAACTGTGCAGTTGAAAGGATGTCCTTGAGCATGAACAGCAGGCCCGGGTGCCAAACTCGATCAAAAGCTTGGCTTACGTCAAGAACGGCTCCGGAATCGTACTGTCCCATCTCAAGGGAGGATGAAATAATGTCTACCACGCGGTGACACTGCTGGACAGTTGAGTGGCGGTTGCGAAAACCAAATTGATGAGCTGGGATTATGTTTTGAGAATTTAGAATAGGAAGAATTCTTTTCAGTAGGAATTTTTCTAAAATTTTACCCAACGTAGGTACTAGACTTGGCCTGTATGAAGTAGTACAATGTGTTGGCTTTTTTGGCTTAGGGAACATTCGAACATACGAGTGTTTCCAAGCTGTAGGGAAGTAGGTTGTACGAAGAACAGAATTAAATATGTATGTAATGAATATAATGGCCTTTTTGGGAAGGTGTTGGAGAATTTTTGGGGTAATAAGATCAAAACCTGGAGCTTTCTTCGATTTTAGGTGTTGTATGGTAGAATGAACGTCAGAAGGTGAAAAAGTAATGAATAAGTAAACTAGAAGAATGGTTTTAATCTATCGCAGCTCGGATACGATCTAGCAACACATTGCTAATAGAAGAAACATTGGTTGATAAATTTTAACTGGTCTATAAGTAATTTTGAGCAATCCTGGTATATGAAAAACAATCTAGAAAGACTCCAGAGTCATTAATCGATTTATTACATCGTCCATAAGGTTCATCAGTCTAAATAGTTGTCTCATCCAAGCCGAGTGTTAACAACGTTCAAAACCTTTCCGTAAACACAAAGTAAAGGCGGGTTGTTAGTGCTTTGTCCTCCGGGATTGCCGTCTGATTAAATTGGGCCTAGGAGAGCAAAGCAAATAGGGTGCGGAATCCAATCGGCCATCTGTCGTGACCGGCAAAACAAATTTCCGATTTACCTTTTGACTAAGAGCACTTCGATATTGCCAGTTTGTTTCTCATATTGTTCTTATATATTACAATAATTCGAATTACAATCCATAATAATTTTTTGAAAAAAATGACTGTTTGACGTTGTAACCACACCTTGTCAAAGTTGTGAACGGTTATAATTCTAGTATTTTGTCCGTTTTGTCTGTTTATCAATGAGAAAATCGGTTAGTATTGAGCCGATGTACGTAAAACCAGCCAGGAGTGTAAGATGGCGATGAGATTGACTTATTGATCCCTGGAAGATCCGGCGCAGCCGCCAAGGTGAGCGAGGGGCGGCGAGGGCGAGGGTTGCACCCCCAAAACATTAGCGTGGCAAAACCCAATGAATAAATTATTGCCGCCTCGAAAGCCCAAAGAAGGAAATACAACAATGAAACAGTCAATTACAAAAACAATAATTATTATTACATAGCAAAAATTCAGCGCAATACAGTGAAACAATAGCAGATTACTATTGAGAATATTAAACGGCGAGTTCTAGTTAAGTCCTTGCTGCAATTAACATCAAATTTGATAACAATTTTCCCACAAATAGTTAATAATTATGCGAATGTTTATCAAATTTGATTGTTAGAATAACTTAGAAAAGTATGTGCCCAGGGAAAATATAAACTTTCACAATATAATTCGCTGGAGAAAATACTCTTCGATTAATTTTAATCTCAATTTGATGATAAAACAGTACAAAATTGTTATTTAAATACGGCCAAATTTCAACAAATTTGGTTGATTCATTGGCGAGGAAATAATAAAAATATATTTAGGGCCTGGGTTTGGCCTGTTAAGTAATTCATTTTGAAACTCCAAGGTGAAATTTATTCCACTTAATTTAAACAAAATTTGGGCGGTGATTTAAGAGTTTTTTCTAGAATTTTCATCAAATTGGAAAGCGAATCACTTTGAAGTCAAGAGGAATATTTTAAAGTTTCAACTAATCTTGACCAAAATTTTTGGATAAACCAACGCAAGTTTGACCTGCAAATATGCCAGTTTTTATCAAATTTGTGTTGACCGGAAAGCGATAAATTAAGAGGTGTAGAGGTGTTTACAAACACAGTTTTACAAACTGAAGCTCGTTTGGCCCTGGAGAAAAGAGCCTTTAAATGAATTTTGACCAAAATTTGCCAATTAACCTACGAAAGATTATTCAATAATTATGCCTAGTTTGATCAAATTCTGTTGGCCGGAAAGAGAAATATGTTAAATAAGTTAAGAGGTATTTTACGCAAAGTAATTCTTATTGGGGCATGTGTAGAAAAGATTCTTTCAGCCGATTTTAACCAAAATTTTTGGATAAATCGCTGCTTGAATGTCCATCTCTGTGGAAATATTCCTTTCATACGAATATTGACCAAAATTTCTAGATAAATCAATGCAAGATTGCAGTGCAAATATGTCAGTATTTTATCAAATTATGTTGACCGGTAAGCGAGAAATGTAAAGAAAATAAGTTATGAAGTGTCGAGGTGTTTTTTTACAAACTGTATTGCATTTAACCCCTGGAGAAAAGAGCCTTTCAATGAATTTTGACCAAAAATTGGTCAATTAGCCTAGTTAAGATTGTCCAATAATTATGCCTTGTTTGATCAAATTCTGTTGGCCGGAAAGCGAAATATTAAATAAGTTAAGAGGTGTTTTTTACAAACTGAAGCGCGTTTGATCCCTCAACATAAGAGCCTGTCAATCAATTTTGACCAAAATTGGCCAATTAACTTAAGAAAGATTGTTTAATAATATGCCAATTTTGATCAAATTCTTTTGGCCGAAAGCGAAATGTATCAAATAAATTAAGAAATGTTTTATTCAAATGATTCTTGTTCAGGCCTTTGGAGAAAAAATTCTTTCAGCCAATTTTGACCAAAATCTGTGAATAAATCAATTCAATTATGACAGGTTTCATCGAATTCTGTTGAACGATATATGAGATAATCTAAGAAAATAAATTAATACCTGTTTTTTCTCACTGAAACGCGTTGGACCCCTCGACAAAAGAGCCTTTCAATCAATTTTGACCAAAATTTGACAATTAACCTAGGAAAGAGTGTTCAATAATACTGCCTAGTTTGATCAAATTCTATTGGCCGGAAAGCGAAATATTAAATAAGTTATATATATTACACAGGGCGGGCGACCAGGACCCGAGGGGTTAAAAGTTTAAATAAGTTAAGAGTTAAGAGGTGTTTTTTACAAACTGGATTGCATTGGACCGCTGGAGAAAAGAGCCTTTCAATGAATGTTGACAAAAAATTGGCCAGTTAGCCTAGGAAAGATTGTTCAATAATTATGCCTAGATTGATCAAATTCTGTTGGCCGGAAAGTGAAATATTAAATAAGTTAAGAGATGTTTTTTACAAACTGAAGCGCGTTTGACCCCTCGACAAAAGCGCCTGTCAATCAATTTTGACCAAAAATTGGCCAATTAACCTAGGAAAAATTGTTCAATAATTGTGCTTGGTTTGATCAAATTCTGTTGGCCGAAAGCGAAATGTATCAAATAAATTAAGAAATGTTGCATTCAAATGATTCTTGTTGAGGAGTTTGGAAGAAAGATTCTTTCAGCCAATTTTGACCAAAATTTGTGAATAAACCAATTCAATTATGACAGGTTTCATCGAATGTTGTTGAACGATACCTAAGAAAATAAATTAATACATCTTTTTTTCAAACTGAAACGCGTTTGACCCCTCGATAAAAGAGCCTTTCAATCCATTTTGACCAAAATTTGCCAATTAACCTAGGAAAGATTGTTCAATAATACTGCCTAGATTGATCAAATTCTATTGGCCGGAAAACGAAATATTAAATAAGTTAAGAAATGTTTTATTCAAATGATTCATGTTGAGGCCTTTGGAGAAAAGATTCTTTCACCCAATTTTGACCAAAATCTGTGAATAAACCAATTCAATTATGACAGGTTTCACCGAATTTTGTCGAACGGTATCTGAGATATTCTGAGAAAATAAATTAACACCTGTTTTTTTCAAATTGAAACGCATTGGACCCCTCGACAGAAGAGCCTGTCATTCAATTTTAACCAAAATTTGCCAATTAACCTGGGAAAGATTGTTCAATAATTATACTTGGTTCGATCAAATTCTGTTGGCCGGAAAGCGAAATATTAAATAAGTTAAGAGGTGTTTTTTTCATATTGAAGCTCGTTTGACCCTGGAGAAAAGAACCTGTCAATCAATTTCGACCAAAATTTGCCAATTAACCTAGGAAAGAAATTGGTCAAGCGGACCACGAAACTAGTGAATCTAGGAAAGATTGTTCAGTAATTATGCCCAGTTTGATCAAATTCTGTTGGCCGGAAAGCCAAATATTAAATAAGTTAAGAGTTGTTTTACCCAAAATGATTCCCATTGTAGCCTTTGGAGAAAAGATTCTTTCAGCCAATTTTGACCAAAATCTCTGAATAAACTTATTCAATTATGACAGGCTTCATCGAATTCTGTTGAACGATATATGAGATAATCTAAGAAAATAAATTAATACCTGTTTTTTTTTTCAAACTGAAACGCGTTTGACCCCTCGACAAAAGAGTCTGTCAATCAATTTTGACTAAAAATTGGCCAATTAACCTAGGAAAGATTGTTCAGTAATATGCCCAGTTTGATCAAATTCTGTTGGCCGGAAAGCGAAATAATAAATAAGTTAAGAGGTGTTTTTCACAAACTGAATTGCATTGGACCCCTGGACTTTCATCGAATTTTGTTGAACGATATCTGAGATATTCTTACAAAATAAAGTAATACCTGTTTTTACAAATTGAAACGCGTTGGACAAAAAATTCTGTAGAACATTTTCGACCAAAATTTTCAAGTTAACTTAGAAAAGATTATTCTATGATACGGCTACGTTTCACCAAATTCTGTCGATCGGTTGGCAAGAAATTAAGAAAAATGTGCTTAGTTTACGTGTTTAGAATAAAGATTTTTTCACTTTAAGGTCTAATGAGGCAGATAAATAAATACTTCTTTGAACTTTTCAAGACGAATCGATGCTTAAAAACACTTCAGACTTCACTTTAATTCTGATATGTCAGTGGAACTGTTTTGCCAATGGTTTTTCCGATTCAGCAGATCGTGATGTTCGCGTGGCCTATTTGATGTGATGCTTTTGGGATTTCTGTATGTCTTTTCTGCGATGAGTTTTTAATAGAAATTCTTCGGATTGTCCGACGGATGAATAGTCCACAATTTCTTGTCCACAGGCCATTCCTTCGATAAACAAACAAAACCAACCCGGGCTCGGACTATTTATTTATTTAAGACCCAATATTTGTCGATAAAAACGATAGCCGGTCCCCGTTTCCCACGGGCTGACGTCACAGGAAGGAAATCCGCCGTCAGGAAGTGCTTCTATCAGGCCGTCAGACAATGGGAAACTGATTGGGGCCCCGGAATCCTCTCCCTCGTCGCCCCTCGGCCCAATATTAAATTACACGGAAAAATTGTTTAAACAAAAACCGGGATTCCTTGTCGCGGGGGCGCCCCCGAGGTGTCCCGGACGACGGTGTGACTCACAGGGCTCAGCACTAATGAAGTCTAGTTGGACACGTGCAAGGACACGTGGCTTCACTGAACCCCGTATTAAATCCGACCCTTTATTCCCTCTCCTGCCGTTTTACTGTACGCCTTTTAGTTTTATGTACCCCCGGTCATTAATCTCCCCGGCCTAGGAACAAGATGTACTCCCTCTGATAACTCTAATAATTCCTCGTTGATTTCATTACACTTAATAGTCACAATCGGAAACCGGCGAAAAGGATCGCTACAAAAACCGAGGTAAAACATTGGGAAATAGACGATGTTCTTCACTGTGTTCAAATTTCTGAAAAATTTGTACTCAGAACATTTAAAACACTCAGTTCATTGGGCCAAATCTCAGAGACAGAAATAAACATATAATCTGGCTGCACTAAGCAATAGTTGAATAAATGGTGCCACAGCATCAGTCAGTTATGTTAAATTGTATACCGTAAAAAGAAAAGCGCAAAGGCAATTTTAATTTTTTAAGCAATATTACATTCAAAAGCATTTAGTCTTACATTTTAAGAATTGGAGTTACATTTTTATTTGTCGTTTTGGTTTAAATTCGATTATAAAAGCGTATAACGTCGGCACTGCAGAACTTAGAGACAAAACTAAATCAGAAAATCTCACAAATTTAGAAGGAAGATATCATCAGAAACGCTCAGAACCTAGAAACAAAACTAAATCAGAAAATCTCACAAATTTAGGAGGAAGATATCATCAGAAACGCTCAGAACTTGGAAACAAAACTAAATCAGAAAATCTCACAAATTTAGGAGGAAGATATCATCAGAAACGCTCAGAACTTGGAAACAAAACTAAATCAGAAAATCTCACAAATTTAGGAGGAAGATATCATCAGAAACGCTCAGAACTTAGAGACAAAACTAAATCAGAAAATCTCACAAATTTGAGAGGAAGATATCATCAGAAACCCTCAGAACTTAGAAACAAAACTGAATAAGAAAAGCTCAGAAGAGCACAATTACATTAGAAAAGTTCATTGCTTAGAAGCAAAATTACGTCAAACGACAAAAATTTTATCAGTGAAGCGAAAAGCTTAGGAGCGAAGTTTCACCACAAAAGTTCCAGCTTAGAAGCGAAATTTTATCAGAAAAGCTCAGAGCTCATAAACGTGTTTACTTATGAAAAATATAGAGTTTTTGAGTAAGGTTACACCAGAAAAGCTGAGAACTGTGGAGAAAAATTTCGTAAATAAAGCACAAAACTTACTAGAAAATCAGATTTCAAAAGCTTATAGGTTGTCATTAAAGTTACATTAGAAAAGCTCAGAGAATAAGAGGAAAAGTACGTTTGAAAAGCTGATATTTTGGAAATATAGTTATATCAGAAAAGCTCAGAGCTTTGTAGCAAAATTTCGTAAGAAAAGTTTAAGAGGAAAATTGCATTACAAAAGCTTGTAGTTTGAAGCTTAGAAAGAAAAGCTTAGAGCTTTGAAGCAATATTTCGTAAATAAAGTATTTTCTAGAGGCTAGCTTTTGAGAAAAATCGCTGAAATTTTCGTTTTTTAAATGAAAGCTCGAGACGTAGTTGTGGAACAATTAAAACTAGGAGCTTTTTTAACAAGATGGCCTCAGAAATGCTTTTCGTCAAAATAAACACTAAAAACCAAAATAATCCGGTAACTTATATTATTATGATGTTGGTATGTTAAAGTTAGTGACTATTTAGGTTTAGCAAGGCTAGGCGACCCAACTTCAGTTTGGTTTTGCAAGCTGTGTGACTTTTTCCAGTAAAAAATCTGCCATCGCTTCCTCCCGTCCCGTTTCAATAAAAACTCCTTTCCCGTCCCACGACTCCCTTTCCAACTTAAATAACCAACCCCTTCTGAGCCTCACGTGTGAATCACACGTCGAGGGAGTTCGCCCACACGTGCCATCGCCAGGTGTAAACTGAAATATCTCACCGAAATCCTGGTGACGTCCTGTTACGGAAGGTGCGACGATTAGACGTCCGGCAAGAATTTGGAAATAACCACCCTTGTTTTTCATCCCTCCGACCCGACGAGGGACGAACACGCGTAAACCGACTTTATCTACGATCGGGAACGTCGTCCGATGACTCTTCACCATATTTCACCCCCGTCTCCAGCACCCCAGGGCGATCGACGATAAGGGCTACTGACTCGTAAATCTCGAACGACATTTTAAACAGACGCTAATATAGATCCGAAAATCTTCTGAAAACACAAGCCTATTCAGACTCGTCAGTTAAAAAAAAATTAAACGAAAAAAATTTAAGTGCACTGCCCGGGAATCGAACCCGGGTCGCAAGAATGGGAATCTTGCATGATACCACTACACCAGCAGTGCTCGCGACTTTCACTATGCCCTTCAATCACCCTTAACAAACCCATTATTTTCTGAAACCCTTTGACAATAATAATATAATTACTAAAATAAAATATATTATTTCTTAATCTACTCACAGCATAACGAAAACCATTAGGTTTTCACAAAAATTACGCTATAAAAGCTCAAAACACACAAAATTTTTTTGTTCTTTTGTTTTATTGAATTAGTTAGTTTTTCCTTTTCTCACATATCAATTACACCTCAGGACCTTGAGAAGTTTCAAATTACACATGAACTCACCAGGTCCTTGAAGAAAAGATAGTTTACGGCGGATTTTACTCTTCATCATCAATATATTAATCGGTTATATAAATATGGCCGATAACTTTAATACAAATTTATAATCATATCGACACGTATTGAACGTGCAACTACGTATTCGATTTTTCAAAAAATATAACCTTCTGAGCGGTTCTATTTCACCAGTGCCTTTTATATAATCATGCCGCCTTGATCTCAAAACTGTCACAAAGATACACTGAAGATGGTGAAATACCGAAACGGATCTGACATAGCTGATTTTTTTTTTTTCGGAGATGACTTTTTAAAATATGATCGCATCTCGTAAGTATAATCGTCACGGGTCCGCTAAGGTTCGCTGGTTTTCTGTAGTCGATCGATTTTTCTAGAAAAGTCAAGTTTTCGGTTTATATGCGCTGGTGTGTACGGTTTCGCTGTTATCCCCTTTGACAATGGTGTTCTGTATAAATTAGATTTTTAAAAATCGATCTTCGGTTTCATATTCTAACTTTCTTTTTCTCTGGTCCGCCCAGTTTCGCTGGTTTTCTTATTCAATCGGCTGCACTTGAAGATTTTCCAAGGCTTTCCTAAATCAAACTCTCATTTAAAAAAATATTCAATCTTTGGTTTCATGCTTTCACCATGTTTTATTTATTGGCGATCAAGGTTTTCTTACTTCTCTCGACCGCCCAGTTTCGCTGGTTTTCCTTATTCAATCGGCTGCACTTGAAGGTGTTCCCAAATCAAACTCAAATTTTAAAAAATATTCGATCTTTGGTTTCACGTTTTTTCATGTTTTTATAGACTTGCTTGTTAGTTTCTCTGGTCCGCCCAGTGTCGCTGGATTTTCCTTACTCAATCGGCTGAACTGGAAGGTTTTCCCAAATAAAACCAGATTTTAAAAAATATTCAACCTTTGGTTTCGTATTCTTCCTTTCTTTTGTTTCGCGTTTTTACTATGTTTTAAAGATTTTGCTTTCTTCCTTCTCTGGTCCGCCCAGTTTCGCTGGATTTTCCTTACTCAATCGGCTGAACTGGAAGGTTTTCCCCGGTTTTCACAAATCAAACTTAAATTTAAAAAGATATTCAATCTTTGGTTTCATGGTTTTACCATGTTTTATTAAATTGTTTTCTAATTTTTTGGGTCCGCCCTGTTTCGCTGGTTTCCTTGGTCAATCAATCGGCTTCACTAGAAAAGTCCGAAGTTTGCTCAGACGACAAGACTTTGAGTTTAAAAAATCGATCTACGGTTTCAGTTTCTTGTTTTTTTTCATGTTTTTACCATGTTTTAAACACCTGCTATCTTACTTCTCTGGTCCGTCCAGTTTCGCTGGTTTTTACATTCAATCGACTGTACTTGAAGGTTTTCCGAAATCAAACTCAAATTTAAAAAAATATTCAATCTTTGATTTCACGTTTTTACCATGTTTTCTAGATTTGCTTTCTAACTTCTCTGGTCCGCCCTGTATCGCTGGTTACCTTAGTCAGTCGGCTTCACTAGAAAAGTCCTAAATTTACCCAAACTAAACATAGATTTTAAAAAATCCATCTTCCTTTACATATTCTTGTTTTCTAATTTCTCTGGTCCGCCCTGTTTCGCTGGTTTTTCCTTATTCAATCGACTGTACTTGAAGGTTTTCACAAATCAAACTCAGATTTAAAAAGATATTTTTTTTTCCCATTGTTTTACCATGTTTTATTTATCTGGCGACCTAGGCTTTGTTATTTCTCTGGTCCGCCCAGTTTCGCCGGTTTATCAATACGGTTTTTGTTAAACGTTGTTTTATAACACATTTTGACACTGCTTTGGTACGATAGATCATGTTTGGCCCGTCCTGTTTCGCTGATTTTCCCTGATCACCCCTCTGTTCTGCAAAAAGAACTAAGTTTGCCTCATACCCTAGGCTCTCTTGACTTTTGGAATCAAACGCCGTTATTTTCCTAAGAAACCCAATTCTGCTGTTACATTGGCAGTTCCATTCGCCTGGATCGGTCATATCCGCAGAAGAAATTTTAAGGTTGTTGATATCAGAGAATAGTCATGCTCTGCGATTCATGAGAGGAAGCTGATTTGATAGCAGAATCACTGGCCGTGAATAATGCACGTCTAAGCTTTTTTTAAAGCTCGAGAAAAGTTATGTACTTCATAAAAAATGAATTGCTTCGGAGTGGAGGAAAAAATGGAAAATGCACCGATAATAGGTGAAGGTGTTCTGGTGCTGATCAGCACGCAGCCTCGGTTTCCATTGTATCCGTCCAAGGGTGTGGTCTGTAACCATAGGGGCGGCGATTGCGCCCTGCCGCCCCCAGTCAAAAGAGAAATACTTCGTTATGTAACTGTGAAAACTAGAGAGATCAATACCGAGGGAAGTCGAAAAATCACGTTTCTGAAGGGGGGCGACAAACAAACCGAATTTTGTACCAATTATGTCGAAATCTTCAACTGGACATAGAGATGAATGAATTCAGAAGTTTTTCCCATTGTTTTAGTAGTTCATTTTCAAAGAATGGAAGAGTAGACGCTTGCGAAAGGTCGCGTGAGACAATTCTCACCTTTGTACCTCAAGCCTGGGACCGTTCACATAGTTATTACTGCTCTTATCAACCTATCTTTGCCGGCGTTGGATCTCAAAGTTGTTTTTTTATTTCGCCGGGGCAGTTGATTGATTATTTTAAAAGTTTGACAGATGGAAGAAAAGAAAAATCGGACATTTGGCGTTTGCGGACGACAAGCGGGCTTTTGAGCCGAGAGGCCACTTCCCGGTGGACAGATGCCGGATAAAAGCGGATAATGTCTCGCCGCTATGCCATCTGTGCCGCGAGGGCGCGGGTGTTAAAAAGACGCTCGGCTCCGAATAGGATTTTACGAAATAAAAACAGCGTGAAATCGAGTTCTGGCAAATTTGGTCCTTCTGGCCTCGCCGACGTCATCCAAGGAACTCGTCACTGATGACTAACATCAGACGTGGAATTTTGTACATTTTCCGACTTGCTATGAATTCGAACATTTCTGGAGAGATTAACAAAGCTATGTCGGAAACATGAAAAGTGCAGTTCTATTCCATCTACGAAATCCAGGAGTCAAACCTATTTTCTAATGATTATTTGGAGATCGTGAAGTGCATTCTCAACACGACTGACAAGGATGACACATCTACAAGGAAAACAAACACTTTGAGCCCTGAAGATGATCTCAATAAAGATCGAAACGTTGGCACGATAAAGAAAATGTTTTTCTAAAACCTACATCACACCAGACCGCACGTCATCTCCAAATAATCATTGGCTAACGGTCACTAAACACCACACATTCCTATTTTCTAAGCAGGATTGATGAAAGAAAACTAGCGAACCAGGGTAATAAGAAAACCTAGGTCGAAAATATGTCAAACACAAGAAAAAGCTCGACTCATTATCATTACTTGTCAGTTTGATTTGGGAACATCTTGGATTTTTCAAGCGAAGCCGATTGACTAACGAAAACCAGCGAAACAGTGCGGACCAGAGAAGTAATAAACCCCAGGTCGAAAAGTATATAAAACATTGAGAACAAATGATAGCAAAGCTGGACTCCTTAATTAATTTTAAGTTTGGTTTGAACAAGCACTTTTCTTAGTAAAGAATAGTGAAAATATAAAATCAGCGAAACCGAGCGGACCACAAACGATTATTTTTACACAAAATGATGGTTTAAAAGTCCACAAAAAATATTGAAATCTAAAAAAAAATTTCTACTCTATTTTCAACAAATGATCTGGATTTGTCCAATACCTACTTTTCTATAGAATGATGTTGACAACTGAAAACCAGCGAAACGGGGCGGACCAGAGAAATAAGAAAGCCTAGGCCGAAAAGTCTATACAGCAAATTAAAGACTTGAAAAGAAAGCTTCACGTTATTTTCAACAAATCCATCTGGATTTGTCCAAATACCTACTTTTCTATAGAATCATTTTGACAACTGAAAACCAGCGAAACAGGGCGGACCGGAAAAGTAAGAAAGCCGAGGTCGTCAAGTCTATAAAACATGGTGAAAACATGACAAAACAATAGCTCGACTGCTTTTTGTAATGTGTGCTTGATTTGGTCAAACTTTGTACTTTTCTATTGAAATAGAAAATGGGAAAACGAGCGAAACCGAGCGGACCAGAAACGATTATTCTTACACAAAACATATTGAAAACTTGGAACAAATTTTCACGCTATTTCCAACACGCATCTGGATGAGTCAAACCTTGTTTTTACGAAAAACGGGTTACTACGGTAAAATCAGCGAAACCAAACGGACCATTGAAAGTTATTTTTAAACAAAATAACGGTTTCAAATTCCATAAACACATTAAAAAAAATGTTTCACGACAATTTCAACAAATTACAACAAATTTGTTCAAATTCACGCTTTCCTTTAGAATCGTATTATCAAGAGAAAACCAGCGAAACAGGGCGGCCCGGAAAAGTAAGAAAGCCTAGGTCATCAAGTCACATGGTAAAGACATGACAAAACAATTTGATTTGGAGGAACTTTTTGTACATTTGTATTGAGGTAGGTAATGGGAAAACCGGCGAAACTGAGCGGACCAGAAACGATTATTCTTGCACAAAATGTTTCTTTAAAACTTGAAATATAGGCTTCATGACATTTTGAACAAATTTTGGTAAACTTTCAACTTGTCTAGTGAATTCGATTGACTACGGAAAACAAGCGAAATCGAGCGGACTAGAGAAATTCGTTTTAAACTAATCGGTGTTTTTTAAATGCCTATAAAGCGTACTGAATACTTAAAAACCATGCAATTTTAACCGAAATTTAGTTTTGTTCGGCTTATTTTTGAGAAACGAGCGAAACAGAGGACCAAATACGATACAATTTACTAAAGGCAAAGAGCGAAGGTAGAACGTACTGCGAACATCCATCAGATAGTTTCGGACATGTCGATAGAACAGGATTGACAACGGAAACCAGCGAAACGAGCGGACCAGAGATGATTATTCTTTCATGAACTGACATTATTTAAAGCCCTGAAATCACGAGAAGCAAAGGTTAAATACAATTGTTTAGAACAAACTTAAGACCTGCCCATAGGACGCAATTGCCAATGGAAAACCAACGAAAACTTGGATGATCCTCACACAACTGCCTGAAAATTTTAAACCATTTTTCACGCCATCTGTTCAAGACAAAAGTCATACTTTTACCTAGCACAATAGAGACAAAGTGAAACCAGCAAAACCGAGTGGACCGGTCAATCCATTATAAACCAGCCATGCCATCTGTCTACACAATCTGATGAATTAATTATGATCACGATTTGAAATATACAGGGTGTCGTTTTTAGCATGCGCCAGCAGATTATTTTATACCCAGATACCACAAAAAAAGTTACCAATGTTAACCCACTTACATTTTCGCGCAGATTCCAAAACCAAAACCAAGCGAAACGGAACGGACCAGAGACGATCATTCTTTCAAGAACAGACATTATTTAAAGTCCTTAACACTCGATAAACTCCAGGGTATAATTATATTTCTCAAATACAACTGTTTGGAACAACTTAAGACATGTCCATAGGACGCGATTGAAAACGGAAAAACCTGCGAAACCAAGCGGACCAAAGATGACTGACTATTCTTTCAAGTACTGACATTGTTTAAAGTCCTTTACTCTCTGGAAACTCCACGTTATAATTATACGGCTCAAATACAACTGTTTGGAACAACTTAAAGCATGTCCATAGGACGCGATCGAGAACGAAAAAACCAGCGAAACCAAGCTGACCAGAGATAATTATTCTTTCAAGAACTGACATTATTTAAAGTCCATAACACTCTGGAAACTCCACGTTATAATTATAGTACTCAAGATACACCTGTTCCCAACAACCTTAACACGTGAATGAGGACGTGTTCCATAGGACGTGAATGAGAAAGGAAAAACCAGCGAAACCAAGCGGACCAAAGATGATTATTCTTTCAAGAACTGGTATTATTTAAAGTGCTTAACACTCTGGAAACTTCATGTTATAATTATATTACTCAAAATATAACAACTTGCAACACACTTAAGACATGTCCATAGGACGCGATTGAGGACGGAAAACCAGCGAAACCAAGCGGACCAAAGATGATTTTTCTTTCAAGAACTGGTATTATTTAAAGTGCTTAACAGTCTGGAAACTCCATGTTATAATTATATTACTCAAAATATAACTACTTGCAACACACTTAAGACATGTCCATAGGATGCGATTGAGGACGGAAAACCAGCGAATCCGAGCGGACCCTAGATTGTCTTTCGTTAGTCAATTAGTTCATCATTACTGAAATTCGTTAGTAGCTCGGATACACCAGCTAGAAAGGGGATTCGTGATTAATCCAGGTTTTTTCGAGCCGCCCCCTCTCAGAGCGAACAGTGTCGGATGGCGGCCGGGGGTTCAGAGGGGCAGATGTCCGCCCCCGACGAATTCCTCCGGCTGGGTTAAAACATTCGCTACAAATTAGATTTTCCCAGTGTACACTATTCATTAGGCGTCAATTCCCCGGGCGGGCCAATCGTGCGGCCGAAAGCTCGCCAGATGTGAGGACAAAGTGGGCATCCCTCGCCTTTGAATAATGAAACTATCGATCCGAGAGGAAGGGCGTCTCCTTCCGTCTTGAGACGAGAGAAATTCTAGCGATACACAACTCTAAACCAATTATTTACATCTTGAACAAAGCCAATAAATTTATATGAAAAATTACACTGATTAATAAATAACGCAGGGCCGTAAATTTGATTTCATGACATCATGATAAATTAGATGATCTTTCTCATCAATCCTTCTGAGATTTTTCTGAGAAGTAGTATTCATGAAAATCATCAGTCATCCACAAAGTATATGTTTTAACATGCGCAGGTTTTCCCTATTTTTTGAACAGATACCAAAAAAAGTAATCAAAGGTCCCTTACATTTTTGCGCAGATCCTAAAATCGTCATCAAAATGTCGTTTTTTTATTTCAAATTGGAAATCAAGATTTTCTTTTTAAATTTTCTGAGAAGAACAAGTATAAAAACTTTAGCTGACCTCCAAAATAGACAGCTCTAGGATTTTTTGAACAGATACCAAAAAAAGTAATCAAAGGTCCCTTACATTTTTGCGCAGATCCTAAAATCGTCATCNTTAAGTGTGTTCCAAACAGATGTATTTGAGAAATATAATTATTGCCTTGAGTTTCCAAGTGTTAAGGTCTTTAAATAATGTCAGTTCTTGAAAAAATGATCGTTTCTGGTCCGCACAGTTTCGCTTGGTTTTGGTTTTGGAATCTGCGCGAAAATGTAAGGGGTTAACATTGGTCACTTTTTTTGGTATCTGGGTATAAAATAGGTAAAACCTGCTGGCGCATGGTGAAAAAAAGACACTCTGTATATTTAAAATCGTGATCATAATTAATTCATCAGATTGTGTAGGCAGATGGCTGGCTGGTTTATAATGGATTGACCGGTCCACTCGGTTTCGCTGGTTTTACTTTGTCTCTATTGTGCTAGATAAAAGCGCGACTTTTGTCGACTGGGTAAAAAATTTTCAGCCAGTTGTCCTAATCATCCCCGATTTCGGTGGTTTTTCGTTCTCAATATCGTCCTTTGGACATGTCTTAAGTTTTTTCCAAACAATTGTATTTGACCTTTGCTTCACATCAATTAAGGGCTTTAAATAATGTCAGTTCCTAAAGCAATAATCATGTCTGGTCCGCTCGGTTTCGCTGGTTTTCCTCTATCAATCCTGTTCTACCGACATGTCCGAAATTTTATGATGGATGTTCACAGTACGTTCTACCTTCGCTCTTTGTCTTTAGTAAATTGAATCGTTTCTGGTCCGCTCGGTTTCGCTGGTTTTCCAATTCTCTACTTCAATACAAAACTACAAAGTTTCTCCGAATCAAGCACATATTACAAAAAGCAGTCGAGCCTATTGTTTTGTCATGCCTTCACCATGTTTTATAGACTTGATGACCTAGGCTTTCTTACTTTTCTGGTCCGCCCTGTTTCGCTGGTTTTCAGTTGTCAACATCATTCTATAGAAAAACAGGTATTTGGACAAAGCCAGACGAATTTGTTGAAAATGGCGTGAAGCTTTCCGTTCAAGTTTTCTATTTGTCCTATATACCTTTCGGCCTAGGCTTTCTTATTTCTCTGGTCCGCCCTGTTTCGCTGGTTTTCCCTTGACAAAATGGTTCTGTAGATGAATTTGTTGAAAATGTCTTGAAGCCTCTTTTTTCAAGTTTTATAGAAGTCGTTATTTTGCTTAAAAATAACCTTCAATGGTCCGTTTGGTTTCGCTGGATTTACTTTAGTTACGTAAAAGACTCATCTAGAAGAACTTGTTAATAATAGCGTAAAAATTTGTTTTAATATATTTTACGAACTTTTAAATATTCGTTTTGTGTATCATCTGGTTCGCTCGGTTTCGCTGGTTTTCCATTTTCACTCTGCTTCACTAGAAAAGTCTAAAGTTTGCCAAAATAAAACTTCTAATAAAAAAAGGAGTCTTACTTCTCTGGTCCGTCCTGTTTTGCTGGTTTTCCCTTTTCAATCCTGTTTCCTCTGAAAACCATATAGGCTTTTTCAATTTTTCAATGTGTTTTGTAGGCTTTTCAACCGTCATTTTTTATAAGAATGAGCTTCAATGGTCCGCTCGGTTTTGCTGGTTTTCCATTGGCAATCACCTATTCTCTACATATCCAAATTTACAGGAAGAGCTGATTCTACTTTTTGACCTTTGGCCCGTTCAAAATTGGTTGTCAGCGGTTCGCTCCGTTTCGCCGTTTTTCGATAAACCACAGTTATTTTTAATTTCTCAATTTGCCAATCTTAACTGGACTAATAATCTTATTGGTAAATACAAAAGTAAATACTGAACCGGTACAAGCTGAAGAAGTCACTTAAAAACAAATAATCTCTATGACAAATTGGCGAAAATGTTTATGACGGATTCACACATTATTTATAAGTCCTGAAAGCACCTCTAAAATGAGACGGTGACAAGAAGAGAGAAACTGAAAGAGTCTGACAGTTAATAAGAGGGGTAGGAAAAAATTCACTTTTGCAATCCGGCCCGGAGGACCAAAATATTTGGAAATAACAAATATGTCGTAGATACAATAGATAGATACCAACATAAAATATAAAAACTCTCTCTCTCTCTCTCACTCACTCACTCACTCACTCACTCGTCCATCTCAAAGAGAGAGAGATATGTAGAGGTGAAAATAGTGTTAATTCTTGAAGATATACCCAAGAAGGAAGGGTAGACCTTAAAAACTGAAGTTTGCCTTTAATTGCGAAATAAAACACCGTGTCAAAAGGAAACCGGTCACCATGCCAACAAGCGTTGCTAATTGATTGCTGAACAATAACTAACGAAGGAGTTATCGAGAAAAAAGTATGAATCATCAAGCTGTGTTTTTACAGATAACAAATAACAACAACCCAATCATAAAAAGTGAAATATTAAGGCGAAATTGCGTTGTTTAAGAAAAGACAGACATGAAAGCTCCACCCACCAGCCCCCAAATTGGCAGGAAATCCAATTAAACCCAATTTTTTTTTTAACTAAAAAAAGAAACGTTTATGTACTCAATGTGACATGTCGTGAAGTCACGATAGCTCAGGTTAGAGCAGCGGCGTATTAAGCCGAAGGTCGTGGGTTCGAATCCCGGTCGTGACACTAAATTTTCATCCTAACCAAGAGCTATGATAAAAAATATAATTTATTGAAATTATTAATACGGTCAATTATGATAGCTAAACATGTATGGGTTAAAAATAATTGACTGATTCATCAGAGGCGTAAAATGGCAATCGAACGAGCCAAATAAAAGGTAATCCTGGAAAGAATCAGAAAAGGGAGGCAAAACCCTAATAAGGCCTACATGCTCTCTATATGGAGCCAAGACATAATGATTATGTACGAGACAAATAAACCGGGTTAGACCTAAAAGTTGGTGTGCGTTAGAAGCAATTTACTGGCTTGTTAACATATTGAACAGTCCTTAGGTGGCTCCCTTGATTCTTACTTGGTTTGATGATTTTGATAAGGTGCTTCTGAATCTACAGCTCAAGAACATAGCGCAAAATTAAAAGAGGATTCTTCAAAGTTCCAGCACCAGTAATTCAGTAAGTGATGCACAGACATGCTAACCTCAGTTCAGTAATGAGTGTCTTTACTGCAAAAGCCTGTGCTACCTCAAGAAAAATTGACTGGTTTGCTCATGAGCAATTGTCGGCCTACATGCTCTCTATATGGAGCCAAGACATAATAGTCAATACAAACTGTCTTTGGCCAAAGTGTACCTTAGAAGATATCAGATTTTTGATAACATATTATTTGTTTATGATTTTAAACATATTTTTTTAGATAAGTAATATTTAAAACAAGTTTTTTTGACTAAACATATTTTTTTTATTTTTGAACTGTTGTTTCTGGTTCTTGTTGCAAAATCTCTCATAGTTTAAAGGTTTTAGGGGTTTCCATTAAGCTGAAAGTTATCTGTAGATCTCCATTGTCATAACAGCATCTCAACGGCGGCATTTTCTTTTTCATGCAGAAATCGTCTAGTATTTAGGTCAAATTTTGTGAAAAGACGATTTCAAAGATGAAATCCGGCTAGTTGAGCCATTTTGAAAAGACACCCGGCCGTTCGGTCATCCGCGGGCGATTTTCCATCGCGTGGCGTCATCTCTCGAGTTAAACGCCGTTCCCGTCATTTCCATAACGACATCGACCGGTTTGTCAAACGCCGAAGATCCTGTAGGTCGGAATGAGTTCGGTCGGAAACTGTGCGATGATGACCTCTCCCAGGCGGGACGGCTCGAAGGAGGTATTGACGGCCGAAGAGGCACTGCACATGCTGGTGACAGTCGACAGGGAGCCGACCGTCATCAACAACCAGCTCATCCAGGAGGCCCTCCTCGAAAGTAAAGGTCTTACCCATTCGAAACGGCAAAAGGACAGGAACAAAGAATTAGCGGACGTGGCACTCCTAGGCAAAGATCCTTCCAGCTTCCAGCAAATCACCCTCCTAAACCTGGAATATTACAGTAAGATAACATTTTTTTGCAAAAGAAAATCTATCAAAAAAAGCCTAAATTATTTTTTGACAGACATTTTGTATACAGATAAAATATGCAGTAAAATTTGAAAATTGTTGATCAGCTGAAATTTCCAAATCTTCATAACAAATATTTTTTTTAAATTAATTAAATATGTAAATTCACCCCATTAGAGGCCAAAAAATTCTTCAGGGATCACCTCTCAGTTTAAAAAAAATCCTCTGGTTTTGACTTTTTCACTAGAAACATCCTCTGAAATCTTCCCTTTAAAAAGCTATATTTTTGCCTTACCACCATTTACAAGACCTTAGAACTACCTAGTTCTCAATCCAATGGAAAAATATCAACCACAAAATCCATTCCAAAACCCTAAAAACCACACACCTTGAAAAACCCCTAAAACCTGTATCCCATTTTGGATAGCTATGTCATTCCATAATTTACAATTCGTCAGTGCCACAGTGAAGTAAACATCATCGTGAGGCGTTCGGTCGAGTGTTGTACCCAGCCTGCTCTAGAAACTCAAGGCGATGGCCTATCCTTCCATTCACTTATTACATCACCACCCATCATGCTGAACCGGGTTTTCTGCAAGGCATCATCTTTGGTCCCATTCTTTATTCAATATACCCTGTTGGTTATCTACCAGTCCCGATACAGTTCTCCTCACATATGCAGAATTTTCAGCAAACTCCAGCAGTGGTCTTCAGAAACCTCCAGGGCCATCTCTTCTATTTGGAATGGAGGCTCCGACTCATTGCAAATCTCAGCTAATAGCCTTCACTGTATGACCTTTTCCAATCCACTACCTCTCTGTTTCTCTCCAGTAACCGATATCATCCAATTTGGGACTTTACATCAACAAAAGACTTTCTTGGAACCCCCTCACTCGACCTAAAAGAAAAGAAATGAACAGATGATATAAACTACCCAAAAAGATACTTGTCAAGTGATCGAATCTACAACCAATCTTGTACGGAATTGAACCGTGAGGTTCAACCAAGCGTTCTAAACTTTAAAGAATCCAATCATTTCAGTCCAAAATCCTTTGAACCATTGCCCAAGCTCTCTACCTCACAGACACCGTCATAAAACCCTGGACCTTCATCCCAACCCCATAGTTGAACACCAAAAACATCCTGGACCCTCCCAGTCAATCCTCTCAGATGCCCAAAGTGCCAATGGCCTTACATTTTCCTCCCTAGTATAGAAAGTGAATTTTTTTTTTGTAACTTAGTGTTAAAACAAAAATATTTCAAAACAATCTTTTAAACTTTAATACCTCTGATATAATTATTATCAGCCTTAAATATTAAAATTTTCTATTAAAAATAGGAAAAAAGCCAATTGAAAAGGAAACACTCATTGTCAATAATTAACAAAAATGTTCATATTTTTGTTAATTATTAATTATAGGTTGTGACCAAGGGGATTATCTTTTGAAAACTCAGCGGAATAGCTGAGTATTTCCAGTTGGCCTTATCCCTGATTTTGGATGTGAAATTTGGCTATTTAAAAAAAAAAGCCAGATTATTTTTAATTAAAATTTTTCTAAATATTAAATTTATCAAAACAACTAATATTAATTTTTTTTCTCACCTGTGTCCTAGATATTTTAAAGATAGACCATCTATGGATGTGCTCAAATCTCGTGACTTTATCGCTGTCAAACAACATTATCGAGAAGATCGAACATTTGGACGAATTGGTGAATCTCATCGAGCTCAACCTCTCGTTCAACAGGATCTCAAAAATTAAAAATCTCAGTGTAATTTTATTATTCGATACGTCGCGGAAGATTCGACTTGGATCTTAAATGAAAATTTCTTTTTTAGAAACTCGTCAAACTCGAAAGGCTCTCATTGTTCAACAACAGAATAACAAAGCTGAAGAACTTGAGCGCTCTCAAAAACCTGCAAGTACTTTCTCTCGGACAGAACCAGATCAAAGATGCCAAGTTTGTGGTAATGACTGATTTATATATATATATATTTTTTTTTAATCAAATGTAAATGGTTTTTAGCTTCAGTATCTCAGGATATTCAAAAATTTGAGGTGCCTCAACCTCCAAGGAAACCCTTGCGAAAAAGAGATAAAAAATTTCCGACTAGCCGTGGCTGGGTTTATACCCCAATTGGTCTACTATAATTACTTTATACTCAAGAAAGAAGAAAGGATCACAGCAAGGCATAAATACGAGTAAATATACCAATTAACTTTTACCCTTTGAAAATATCCATTATTTTTTTAACATGCAGTGCTATATTGAAATCATTGGAGAAAAATGAAGAACAACAAGAAGCAAAAATAGCAGAAGATATCAAAAGCGTCGAAAGGGAGAATTATCTCAAAAGAGCCTGCATCGATAGTTTTGAAAGGTCTAACTTTTACGAATACCTCATGGAGAACGACAACGAAGGCAAAACGCTTATAAAGATTAGCGACAGGGTTAAAGAAGTTTTCCACAAGTAAAATTTATTTGGTGTAAAAATTAATTTATAAACGGCTAATTTTTAATTGTTTAATTTTTTTTAGGTTTAAAGAAGCTTTGAACAATATAAGCAAGCGTCTATTCACAGTTGGTGAGAAACAGTACACTATCAGGATTGAAGAATTGACAAAATATGGCAATTATTATAAAGATAGCATGGTCGATAGTTTAGCTGAAAGTCGAGCGTGAGTAAATCAACATTTATTATTTTCCTGTTTTGGATTTTTTTCAAAATAATAAATATAAAAAAAAATTTCAGGCTTGTACGAGATTTTATCAACATGAAAGTGAAATGCATCAGTCAAATAAAGGAGCTTTACAACAACGGAAACGGGGAGGAGGCGTTCGTAAGGAACAGCATGAAAAAAATCTTACTGATCGACAAAGACTACACCTTTCTATGCAGGAAGACCTGGTGGCTTCTCATGGAAAAAGAGATGCGTAGAAACGAGAGAAACGAGGTTCGCTTTAAAAAAAACGTTAATTTTATATTACATTTCAAGTTGATTGTTTTCAGGGATCGATGGCCATATTTGACACCAACATAACCGAAATGGTTCACAGATTCATTGATTTTGTACAAGAAGAGTTTACGCGGATGAGAGACACCGAGACAGAATTCTGCGATGGGATTTCCGACCAGATTAACCGGTACATCGCCGAATTCCAGTCAAAAGGCGAGAGCCCTGTTTCTCTACCGTTTTATCTAAGAAGTGTCTGTATTTTCAATAATTCTTCAAAGCTCGTGTATTCATTTATGGTTTTTCAGATACTTTTGAATAAAGAAACTTTGAACAACTACATTTCTACTTCGCATGATAATCACTTAATACTGATAGACAACAAAGAAGAAGAGATTCTAGACAAGCTTAAGTCATGGTTGAAAATTCTTTTGAACGATTTGAATCAGTATGTCTCTTCTTTTATCTTTTATCATATACTCATAATAATTTTTCTTTAGGTGTGAAATAAACAGAAATAGAAGCGCTGTTCTTGAAATACAGTTTTTCATGGACCACCATATGCTGGACTGGTCTAAACAGACCAAGTCTTACATCAAGGATGCAGTTACATACATGACCAAGGTAGAACCGAAATGGACCAACGAGCTAATGAGGCTCAAGATGAGCAAGAAAGAACGCAACCTCGACGACAAGATGAAGATGCTGCTCAACCAGCGCAACGAGTTTGACAGGAAAGAAAGAATCCGCCGAGACAAAATACGCAGGAAGAAGAAGCAGTCCAAAGAGGAACAGGCGGAGAAAGAGAGCAAACATATGATCGATGAAGTCGAATCTTTCGACGTAGACAATGAACTGTTCATATTTAACGAGCGCAAAGAGGCCCTGTGCAACTACAGGCAGCAGTACGAAGAAATGGATAGGATTATTAACAATCTAACGAACTTGGACTTTGAAAAGGAAATCTTCCCTGAGAGCATGGAAGAAGTAAGTCGAGTCACAGCGAGATCACTGTCTTATTTCACAAGCGGCATAGCTGTAAAAGTGCCAGTCGAAGTCGAAAAACCACCTCTTTCAGACCAAGAACTCTACGATAGAATGAGGAAAATTACACAGTCTTTCAAGGCCAAACACACACCTGCATCCATGTTTAAAGTCGAGAGATATTAAAATATTAAACAATTTCAATGAATTTTTTATTTTTTATTCTTAATACTTTAGTTGTTAGATGTATTTTTTATTAAATAGAAATCAACTCAGTCAATTTCTGGTGTGAATTATGTCTAAGAAAGAAAATTTGATTAACATTCAGAGCTGGGACCACGGTGGCTCAGAGCGTATTATTCATGCCACACTAGCATTTCTACATTCGAATCCCATCATAGCCCATTAACTTTTAATTGAAAATAATTCACATCACCCAACAGGTACATGGACGTTAATCCCTCCAGTCTGACAGAAATGATTTTACTCAACACCCTAAAAGTATAACATTTTTGCAATTTTATTCTTAAGAAATTTCATTTTCAGGAGAAACCAGAGGCAGTCGGAGAGAAGAGGAGAGAACGCGACGACGAAGAGTGTTGGTCTGAAGGTTCTGCAGTCCTCGTTGAAGATGAGCTCGACATTGCAGCTTTCCAGGTCGAAGTGACCAGAAACGTGTCCAGGTTCATCAACAACATACGCATATGCGCTGATCACATGGCCGACACGATCTGGGAGATGTGGAGCTCGCCGGGTCACGGGCCATCCGAGGATTCTGAAGAGTCTTACATTGAAAGCGATTAATCTTGTCAAACTTTTTTTATATAATTTATTTATAGCCTGTACATATTACAATATAATACAAGTGTATGTAAATGTTTTTTTCGACAATACTGACACTATAGCCTGCATTGCACCCGGTGAACACAGGTTAAGAGAGTCAAAGCTGGCACCCAATACAAGGGATTAAGGAGCGAGGTGGTCTCATGGTTTAACACAGCATGGAAGGTTTTCAGGTTGGTAAAATGTAGATAAGTCTTGGGCAGTAGTGTTAGGATGGATTGAGATGTTGGTTTGGAAGTTTTGGAAGCAAGAATAGAACAGCTTGTAATAAAAAATGATGAGGGCGTGGACGGTGAGGTTACTGAAGTAGTAATAAGCTTTGGCGATATGTCAGAGGAATTTTCTCGGAAGAATTGAATGAGCTGGATATTGGATGACTTGATGGAGCCACACAGTTCCACCCTGCATGTCCAAAGTGGTATTGGCAAAATCTTGTACAAGGTTAGTTTAGTGTCAACAGGGATTTTGGTCCTAGAAGTCTTCATAAATAAAAAATTAGTTTTGAGTGGTTCCAGGCCTTTTATCTAGGTACAACCCTAAGTAGCTTGAATTAAAGTCAGTTGCTTATCATTGTTGATGTACAGTGATGGGCACGACATTTTTCAGTCTTGTCCTCCACTTTTTGAACAAGTCTTTGATATACCCATGGTGTTGTTGGAGGTTGCTTGGTTAGATGACGGGTTGTATAGAAAAGTCATCAGTGTAAATGGCATACAGGATGGAACCAAATAAGCGACCTTGTGGGACACCAGCTTGTAATTAGTCTGAAATCTCAGTATTGTCACTGCATCTCATTCTGAAGCAGTGATCAAATATGATTCCGGAATAAGATAATTTTAAAGGGTGGGTGGGAAACGTTTAAGTTTCTAAAGGATATCTGAGTTACAGAACTTTTCAAAAGCCTCTGCCACTTAGGAACACACCCAAGCAATATTTTGTTCTCTTGGTGAAGTTGGTGTCTGAAACATTGGATCGTGGAATAATGAGGACGAAGACCAAATTGATTGATTTTGTAAAACTATGTTTATTCTATCACATTATATTCAAATAAAAAGAAATGTTTTATTTTTTTGGTTTTTTTAAACGGTTTATCTGACTCTCGAGAGCCTCTTGGACTTTTGGTTCCATCAACTGATTTACTAATGAGTTAAGGTCCTCCTCTCGTTTTCTCAGCATATTGTTTAATGTTTGACTTCTGAAACTCGCCTTTGTTGCCACCCGAGCCAATTCTTAAACAAATAAATTAAATTCTACATTTTTTGACAGTATTTAATTAGTTAGATTGAGTTTCATGTAAACTTACGAGGCAAGGTTTGCTGTGAGTTTAGATACATTTGACTTTTTTCTAAAGCTTCAGCTTTATCATTTGCTATTTCATCGACCAAGCCGACAGCGAGCGCTTCTTCAGAAGTGAACAGCTTGGACGTCAAGATGGCATGTTCAGCCTTCCTCTGGCCGATTACATTTCTCATCGAGTCCCTCACCCTGAAATCGGCAATTTCCAGCTTGATGGATCAAATTTTTAACTGATTATCAAATTACCATTCTGGTGCAGATATGCCAACTTGGGTCTCATTCAGGCCGATTATCACGTTTGGTACGATGACCCTGTGCTCGCAGCAGAGTGAAAGCAGACAGCCTCCAGCAGGGCTGTGTCCCTAATGGAAAAAAAAATTAAAATAACCTTGCAACATGCAAAACAAAACAATTTTTACAATTTGTTGTTATTGGTATTTTTAAGGCTTATTTATGATGACGAGAAAGATATGAGGAAGAGTTTGTTATTCCATAAGCTTCTTCATATTTAAAGTTATTTCACCATTGACCGGTTGCTTTGCATTCGAAGATAAGATGGCAATTGAAGATTTGAAATCTTTGAAGGAGAGGACATCACCAAATCACACCCCGAGATAAAATGGTCCAAAATCTTGGGGTTTGTGAACAAGTCCAAGAGGTTTATGCAGGACATGTGAGCCGACCAAGTCCCGGACCTTTTAGGGATGGGGTATGAGTCTACCCAGGCATTTAACCCCTCGGGTCTTGGTCGCCCACCCTGCATAATATATATTTATAGGATGGCAATTCCTTCCTCCTAACCTATTTATGTAAGTTTAGGAGTTTTCCCAGATGATAGCGACTTCTTTATATCCCCAACACCCCTAAGTTTTATCCTATTTGTTTTTGCCAGTAGTGGTGAGGATTCCTTAATCTCATGTTAACTGCCTGACCTGTGGAATTTGTACAATTCTCTTTCTTTTACACATTCTGAGACAGTGGTGCCTTTTGGTCTTTTTGTCCCATTTAATATATCTAGACCTACTTAGTTCCTCTTCTGTCCAGTGTGTCAACTCATCCATTCCCCAGAAATCGTTTATGGCCCTGGATATTGCCAGGGTTTTTTTTTAAATTTTTTTATGTTATGATCTTTTTATCCCAATTACAGGTTATGGGTTAACTTTTATAGGTTAACTATATATGTTCTGGGCCTATATGGTTACTCTTCTGTCCAGTTTATCAGCTTGTCCATCCCCCAGAAATCCTTTATGACCCGGATATTGTCAGGTTGTTGTCTTTTGGAAATTTGAGAGGAGTCTTTTGATCTTTTTATTCCAATTATAGGTTATAGGTTAACTTTATAGGTTAACTATGTACTCTCTGGGACTATACAGTCCTTCCTCTGTCCAGTTTGTCAGCTTGTCCATCCCCCAGAAATCCTTTATGACCCTGATATTGTCAGATTGTTGTTTTTTGGAAATTTGAGAGGAATCTTTTGATCCTTTTATTCCAATTATAGATTATGAGTTAATGTTATAGGTTAACTATATAGTCTCTGGGCTTATACAGTCCTTCTTCTGTCCAGTTTGTCAGCTTGTCCATCCCCCAAAAATCCTTTATGGCCTGGACATAGTCAGGTTGTTGTTTTTTTCTTTCGGAAATTTTGCATTCATTCACCGACTATTTTAGGTACCATGGATTTGAATCCAAGCATCATTTATCGCAGCAATAATTTTGTGTTGTTATTTTAATGATCAGTGAATTGGAACTGGATTCGTCTACACACAACTTTCCATGTCATTCAAATAAGATTTGTTCTGTGCCAGTTTACATCCTAAAAATCATCACAGAGAATTATAAAAAAAGTTTTGGCAGAGGAAAAGCTAAGGCCTGAAGCATATAAAAGTCCTTAACAAAACTTTGGGACCTGGTAAAAATAAGCTTAGCAAAGAGAGCTAGCAATGATGATACATTATTGGACATAGTGTGCAAGATTGTAAAGAGACTGACAACTTGATCACATTCTTTTGAACAATCTATCATTAATAATAATAGAAATACAGTTAGCACTAAGAAAAAGTGAATCATGGGAAAATTTAAAAAATCCGATTCAAGCAGTGTTAGGGTATGAAATCATTTTATTTATGTTTATGCAACAGTATACAAGTATAATATAAAAGTGTTTAACTAAATTATAACAGATTTTTTCAGTCTAAATCTTGAAATCTTCAAGGAAATCGAACAAATTGTTTAATACAAAAATAGACATTTACTACTATAAAAAATGCAAATACAAATATATTATTTCTTTTTAAGGCTTTGGAGGTAAACTTCAAGCCCTTGTTGTACTTTAGGTTGGAAAATGTAATCGAGGAATAATTTAGTATCGGCTTCCCTTCCGTTGAGCAATCTCGACAATGTGTCGTTTCTGAAGCCTAGCTTGACTGTCCTTCTTGCCAAGGCTAAAAAACCGAATAAAATTAAAAAGATTGTTTAAAATAAATTCAATTAAGAATTGGAATTACAAGGCAGTTTGGATTGTGATTCAAGGAAAGTCTCGCATTTTTTGACTGCTTCGTCCTTGTCATTCGCCAGCTCGTCGACCAGGCCGACGACAAGCGCCTCGTCCGATGTGAACATCTTTCCAGAGACCAATGCTTTTTCGGCTTGCCTTTCACCAATCGTGTTCCTCATGCAGTCTTGAAACCTAGAGAAGAGTTAATATGTTAATATGTGTCATGTGAAAATTGAAAATATAAATAAAAATACCATTGTGGGGCAACAATGCCAAGTTGAGTCTCGTTGAGTCCAATAGTCACATTGGGCACAATTACCCTGTGTTCACAGCTTAAGGCCAGCAGACAACCACCTGCTGGACTGTGACCCTAAAAATATTAATATAAAGATAACATTTTTTTTTAAATTATTAATTTAAAAAATAAGAAGCATAGTCAAAAGTCAATAAACATTAGTACATGCTATAAAGAAGTATTATTCATGACAACAAACTTTTTAGTACAGAAAAAACAGCTTAATAAATAAGTACATACATAATTTAACCATGCTTTGTATTAAAACAAAAAAACTATGTAACAAAACTTACCTTTAAAAAAATAAACACAATCTAGCATACACAAACTCACAAATTCATTTTAAGGACAACTACAAGATTATCAAAGGGGTAGAAAAAAGGTGATAAAAAAAACCATTTCACTGCGATTTTCTTAAAAACAAACTAATAAAAAAGATAGAAAGAAGAAAAGAGAAAATAATTGTAATGAAGTGCACAAATATATGCAAACTGGTATTGATGAAACATGCAAAAATTAATATTTGTAAGTGCTTACATTGATGGCGGCGGACGTTGGGTACGGTGATGAGTAAAGCTTGATCCATACGTTCTGGAGCATGCCCCAGAATGCCCTGGCCTTGTCCATATTCGGCTTGTACATTTCAAGGATGTCAAGGCCGGCACTGAACACTTTCGACGAGGTCTTAAAGAAAATAAATTAAGATAAAAATAAGTTTAAAAAAAAAAGAGAAATCTAGAATCACTTACCGAGGTCAGAATCATACCACGGCATTTGTCAGTCTCCAATTGGGAAAAAGTCTTGTACAGTGTCTCCAACAAATCATAATTTAGAGAATTGACCGGCGGCCTGTTCATCGAAACAGTGGCAACCCCTAAAACATTTATTGTTACATATTTGGATACTGGTGTGAGCTGAATTCCATCTGAACTATTAAAGCTTATTTTATTTTTAGGAATTCATTGAATTTGTGAGGAACGGTCAGGAATAAAATATTTTAGAAAAACACCTTTTTCATTTTTTTTTCCGAAGTGCCAACCTTTATTCGGGTCATTCAGGGCCTGTGCGAATTACAAAATATTTGTTGTTTGGAAATAATACTATACAGATGTGAATATAAATTTTGAGCCAAGTATTTCATATTTATTCATCTTACAACATATATAGCCTGTTAAAATAATTTTTAACGAGAAACTATAACAAATTTTGAATCGTGCAGTTCTTTAAGTTCTGCAGATTTTTTCTGGGGAAAAGTCTTGTGGAAAGTAAGAATATTATTCCTAGTTAAGTAGTGTTTTTCCCTTATATTCATCTGAGCTACATACATTGCCTTCTCAAGTCATTTTTAAGGATAAGATATACAAATTTTGAACAATTTGTTTCTTTAAGTTCTGTCAAAGGTTCTGTGTAAAAGTCTAGCAAAATTTAAGAATTATTTCTAGTTAATTAACCTTTTTCCCTTATATTCAGCTAGTTCTGGGGGGGGGAATTATAAACTAGACTGATAAGGTCATTTTTCATGGGATAGTATATAAATTTTCAATTGTATGATTCCTTAAGTTCTGCCGATAGGTCCTGGGTAAAAGTCTTATGAAATGTAAGAATATTATTCCTAGTTAATTAATAAGTTATATAATGTTAAGTTTTGCTGATAGGTCCTGGTAAAATGTAATAATATTATTCCTAGTTAATTAACCTTTTTCCCTTATAATCAGCTAGTTCTGGGGGAAAGAATTATAATCTAAGCCGATAAGGTAATTTTTCACGGGACAGTAATAAAATTTGGAATCTGATTCATTGTGTTCTGCCGATTGGTCTTGGGTAAAAGTAATAAGAATATTATTACTAGTAAATTAGTATTTTTCCTTTACATTTATCATCTAAGCTACATATATAGTGATAAGGGTGTGATAAGGGCATTTTTAATGGGGAAGATAACAAATTAGGTCCTTCAAGTTCTGCCGAAAGGATCTGGAGAAAAGTCTTGCAAAATGTAAGAATGTTATTTCTTTTAATTAGAGCTTTTTCCCTGGTTTCATCTAAACTGTATGTATATGCATGCTGAGGTCATTTTGCAGGGGAAGTATATAAAAATTTTAAAACTATGGTTCTTTAAGTTCTGTCAAAGGTCCTGGGTAAAAGTCTAACAAAATGTAAGAATTTTATTCCTTGTTAATTAGCCTTTTTCACTTATAATCAGCTAGTTCTGAGGGAAAGAATTATAATCTAGACAAATAAGGTCATTTTTCAGAGGCAGTATATAAAATTTGGAATAGTATGATTCCCTAAGTTCTCCCGATTGGTCTTGGGTAAAAGTCTTATGAAATGTAAGAATATTATTCCTAATAAATTAGTGTTTTTTCCTTTATATTTATCATCTGAGCTAAATATATAGCGTGTTAAGGACATTTTTAAGAGAAAATATAGCAAGCAAATTTGGAATGGTTGTTTAATTTCCGGCTGTAGGATCTGGGGAAAAGCCTTGCAAAATGTAAGAATGTTATTTCTTTTAATTAGCATTTTTTCCCTTATATGCATCTGAGCTACATACATTGCCTACTCAGGTATTTTTAAGGATAACATAGAAAAATTTTGAAAAATTAGTTTCTTTAAGTTCAACCAAAGGTTCTGGGTAAAAGTCTAGCAACATGCAAGAATATTATTCATAGTAAATAGCGTTTTTCCTTTATATTCAGCTAGTTTTGGGAAAAGGATTATAATCTAAACTGACGCATTTTATATAAAATTTGGAATGGTATGATTTTTTTTTTTTAATTCTGCCAATAGTTCTTGAATAAACGTCTTATGAAATGTAAGAATATTATTCCTAGTAAATTAGTGTTTTCCTTTATATTTATCACTTGAGTTAAATATATAGCATGATAACATTTTTAAGGGGAAATTTAACAAATGAGGTACAATACGGTTCTTCAAGTTCTGTCGATAAAATCTGGGGAAAAGTCTAGCGAAATATAGGAATGTCATTTCTTTTAATTAGTGTTTTTTTTCTCTGATATTTATCTAAACTGCATGTATATGCATGCTGAGAACATTTTTAAGGGGAAATATAACAAATTAGGTACTGTACGGTTCTTCAAGTTCTGTCGATATGTTCTGGGTAGAAAAATGCTAGAATATTATTCCTAGTAAATTAGTATTTTTCCTTTATATTCAGCTAGTTCTGGGTTAAAGAATTATAATCTAGACCGACAAGGTCATTTTTCACGGTACAGTTTATAAAATTTGGAATCGTCTGATTCCCTAACTTCTGCCGATCGGTCATGGGGAAAAGCCTAGCGAAATGTAAGAATGTTATTTCTTTTAATTAGCGTTTTTTTCTCTGATTTTCATCTAAATTGTATGTATATGCATGCTGAGGTTGTATGGGAAGTATATAAAATTTTTTACAATTTGTTTCTTTAAGTTCTGCCGATAGGTTCTGAGGTGAAATCTTGCAAAATGCATAATATTTTGACTTTTTTAATTAGCGGTTTTACTTTCATCTGCACTACCGTGTGCTATCAACGGAATATGCTATGCCGTTATAAAATATTCTAATTGCTGCCGTACCCGATAGACTCAATCTTGCTATAATTCTTTGCTTGGCAATGGAAACGTTTTGAAGCAAATCATTTTCGCATAAATAAATAGAGGAAATTTGCTTTAAGAAGGGGTTGAAAATCGGTCAATGTTAATCGTATAGTGATTTCTCTCCTAATGCTCAAGTGTGTCTCTTTTATGCTTCGCCATCATACATCACAAAAAAAAATGCAAAGGTTCAAAACCGCTAGATAAAAAGTTTCAGAAGCCCTGCTGTAAATTATTATACAACACAGTAAGAAATATAAAATTATATTTTAATTTTTAAAGCGAGCCTGAAAATGAAAGTGAATTTTTATCATAGTTTCTGTTACAAATTCACTTCCTTTGGGTCTACTAGTTGTAAAAAATTACAATTTATTCAAACTTGATTGTAATAAAAAAAACTATAAAATTAATCAACGCAGTATTTTACAGATCTATTTTTTCCTAGGCTTCAGAGCTATTTAAGTAAATTTATTTCCGTCCCCCAATCAAATTTTCTACAGTTTAAAAGCAAGGAAGAGAGCCAAAACATTTATATTAAATCCACCTCAGGACAAAACTGCTTTTCATGGTTAAAAAAAAAAAATCAGTTGTAAAAAAATTATTAAATATATTTTTATTTTGATAAGTGCCCACCTGTTTTTTCGTTGACTTTGACATCTACCAGGCCTTCCCCGGTGGCGAAGGACCTTGCCTGGAGCCTGGCACCGATCCTGGATATGTTTTTAAATATGCTCATGTTCATACCTGCGACTATTTTACCGACTACGTTAGACGAAATAATGACAGGTCTCATTCGGTCGTTCCCTTTCCCTTATCACTTGCCCTTCCCCTCTCAAACTCAATAGATTTCTCCTTAATCTCAAACGACTCAAGGATAAATCAGGTTCGATCAGAAGACTCGATTCTTCACGTAGAAGCGCGCTTCTCTTTAAAAAAGAAAGGAAAAACCTTAAAAAATTTACTATTAAAAGAAATACGATGTATGAAAATAGATACCGAAGTTCGGCTGAGGATTCCATGCTATGCTTCAGGCCTTGGTTTGACAAGAAGAGGGCATGTTCTGCACAGGCTTGCTTCTGCTCATGTCCAGGCAGTAGTCTTACTATCATTCTAATCCTAGCAGGTCCTAGGTTTAGTTAGTAGTTAGCTTCTGCGATGATCCTTTAATGGGCTTTCTCATGTCTTTGTCTTGGAATTCCCACTGAAACGAGAACTTATTCTTAACCCATTGTCTGATGGATGTCCGTTTTTGGCAATTTAGTATGCCACTATAGTATTCAGGAAGATAAACAGACCAATTGATCAGCCTTCTTTTTGCCCTGTATGCCTGGGACCCCCAATATATATTACGCAGGGCGGGCGACCAAGACCCGAGGGGTTAAATGCCTGGGTAGACTCGTATCCCATCCCTAAAAGGTCCGGGCCTTGGTCGGTTGCTAGAAAATTTTAGATTCAACAAAATGAATTCATACAATGCTAGAAATTTTAGATTAAAAAAATACTTTGATAACTTTGATTGAATCTAAAATTTTCTAGCATTGTATAAATTCATTTTTTAAAATCTAAAATGTCTAGCATTGTATAAATTCATTTTTTTAAATCTAAAATTTTCTAGCATTGTACAAATTAATTTTTTTAATCTAAAATTTTCTAGCATTGTATAAATTCATTTTTTAAAATCTAAAATGTCTAGCATTGTATAAAT